>NC_142931.1:54540234-54582734 GCF_046866305.1 Octopus bimaculoides | reverse complement strand
AAATCAGAGAGGGTCCAAGCCATGTACAAGAAGGAATACAACTCAGTTTCATTACTTTTTACAGACTGAATGCACCACCAATCAACAATTCCTAGATTATTGCTGATATTTCTCATTTGTTGTTAGCACTCTGTCGCTTATGACGTCAAGGGTTCCAGTTGATCCGATCCATGGAACAGCCTGCTCGTGAAATTAACGTGCAAGTGGCTGAGCACTCCACAGACACGTGCACCATTAACGTAGTTCTCGGGGATATTCAGCGTGACACAGTGTGACAAGGCTGATCCTTTGAATTACAGGCACAACAGAAACAGGAAGTAAGAGTGAGAGAAAGTTGTGGTGGAAGAGTACAGCAGGGTTCGCCACCACCCCCTGCCAGAGCCTCGTGGAGCTTTAGGTGTTTTCACTCAATAAACACTCGCAACGCCCAGTCTGTGAATCGAAACCGCGATCCTATGACCACGAGTCCGCTGCCCTAACCACTGGGCCATTACGCCTCCCTGATATTTCTCATAAATTAAAGCAAAAACTTACAAAATTAAATTAAAAATAAAAAGAATAACAGAGTATACAATTGTATGCTGGCCAGCTATGTACCTAACAACAGTCAAATTGTGATTACATAAACAACTACATTACCAGAAAAAACATGTCTACCAGTTTATTTTTACATGCCTATGTTTCTAAGATGTGTAGAGTTGTATGATTTGATCAGACTAATTATTTCATCTTATATTTTCAACAATGCATCATTTCAAACAGTATTTTCTTCTAATTATCTTCAGATGGCACATATAGACACACGTATAAACACGAGCCAATGAGAGGACTATCCGTATGAATGCTCAACTTGCTAGAAATAGTACCCAAATTTCCCTTAGATCAACTCCTGCCTCCTTAATAAAAAAAAAAAAACAAAAAAAAAATAAAATATAAAAAAGGAAGAACACACTGGATAATGTGGTTCTAAATATGCTACATCTGAAAAAAAATGAGATGGTCATGATGGCTGAGACATTTTGACTATGTACACACACACACACACACACAAAATTCCACTCACAAGTCAGTGGTCAATCTGACAATTAGAAAACTTTTACCCAAGTGTTGCAACAATGGGGTAGAACCCAGAAACATGTGATTACAAAGTGAACTTAACAACATGGTTATGCCTGTGGAATTTATAAGCACTTGCCATTAGTTGAGTGTGGGTCTGTAACAAGCATCAAACTCCTTTAATACAGATGTAATATCTTCGATAATTCAGTTACCTTTCTGTGCCTGTAATATGTCAGAGATCTACACCTTCACAGATTAATTATATTTTCGCATTTAGAAATAAAATGGAAATACAGACATTCTGTAACAATCTTGTCTTTGAACATTTAACATTTACAGGTACAATTTAACCCTTTAACATTTGTAACAGTCATATCCAACCAAAATATTCTACCTGTACAATTTTCAAACTGGTCACATCTGACCTCTCACACCTATTCTACAATGTCATTCTGAAAATAAATAACCACATCATTCAAATCTCAAAGCTATGAGAAAATACATGAGTCATGTGTAAGGATTTTCAAGTGAGATCGTTGCCAGTGCCCCTGGACTGGCTCTTGTGCGGGTGGCACATAAAATACACCATTTTGAGCGTGGCCGTTGCCAGTACCGCCTGACTGGCCTTCGTGCGGGTGACACGTAAAAGCACCCACTACACTCTCTGAGTGGTTGGCGTTAGGAAGGGGAGCCTGGTGTAGCCATCTGGTTTCACCAGTCCTCAGTCAAATCGTCCAACCCATGCTAGCATGGAAAGCGGACGTTAAACGAATGTGAATAAATAAGCATTACATTTTGACAGAGTAATCTGAATGCTAAAATGTGAAATTGGAAACTAGCTGGTAGATTAGTAAAATCATTAGAGTAGTAAACAATTATCACATCAAATATTTTCAGCAATCCACCAACTATCAGCATCCCCACAAAATGTGTGACCTTATGTTCAGATTAGTAATTAGTTATTAGAGATAAAACAAGGAGGGGGGATGGATTGGCATAAGAATTTGAACATTGATTAAAATACCTCCTGGTTCTTTGCATTCTGATTTTAAATCACACCAAGGTCAACTCTGCCTTTCATCCATCTCATGTTGATAAAATAAAATATCAGTCAAGTACTAGGGTTGCTCTCAAAATTGCCAGCCTTGTACTTAAATTGGGAACAATAGGCACAGGCATGGTCGTGTGGTAAGAAGATTGCTTCCCAACCAAGCTTTGTGAGTGGATTTGGCAGACAGAAACTGAAAGAAGCCTGTCATATATATAAATATATATATGCATTTGTGTGTCTTTGTGTATGTGTTTGTCCCCCACTACCACTTGACAACTGTTGGTGTGTCTACAACCCTGTAACTTAGCAGTGCAGCAAAAGGGACCAATAGAATAAGTACCAGGTGTTGCAGAAAAATAATAAGTACTGGGGTCAATAAGTCACACTAAAGTTCTTCAAGGCAGTGTCCCTACATGGCAGCAGTCTAATGACTGAAACAAGGAAAAGTTTATTAATAAAGACAGAATATTTTATTAATTATACATGTTATTATGTGAGAAATTATCATTATTCATAGAGAGTAAAATCAGCAGTGTGTAGGACATAAGTGTCATGATGTTTAGTTACTTTCCTTATGTTCTGGGTTCAAATCTCAACAAGATCAACACTGGTTTCCATCTGTTTGGGGATAAAATAAGTACTTGTCAGGTACTATGGTACATTTAAACAAACTAATATACCCTTGCCTCAAATTTGCAGATTTTGTAACAGTATTAAGGATTCTTATTGATATCATAAATGCCACCAAAAACTGAGGTTTGAAATTCATAGTCTCATACAGCTGTCATTTTCTTTGTTGGAGTAATGGAGGAGAAAGAATCAGACAGAAGAGAGAGAGAGTGAGAGAGAGAGAGAGAGTGAGAGAGAGTGAGAGAGAGAGAGTGAGAGAGAGAGAGAGAGAGAGAGAGAGAGAGAGAAAGAGAAAGATAATGCATGTAACCTCATTTGCTAGAACATGTTAAAAACCACATCCACCTGATATATTTGCTATAATAAAGGCTATCAAACAAAAGCACTGTAAACCAAGATAATTACTTTCACATCATTAATTCACACAGATTGTACACTGCACTAAAGCACAAATTTACTAATATCAAGCTTTACCATACACTCATATATATGTACAACACACACACATATGTATATATATGGTTAGTCAACGTTACTCCATAAGGATCATAGGGCTGATTTTCTCAGTTCCTTTGGCATATATATTCCTCCCTGAATGGGATGGCAGCCCATTGCAGGATTACTCATTTCTACTAGCTGTAAGGACTGGAGCAATGGAAAATGAAATGTTCTGCACAAGAACATAACACATTGCCTGGCCCAGGAATCGAAACCACAATCTTATGATCATGAATCCAACTCCCTAACCACTAAACTATGCACCTCCATACATACATACATACATACATACATACATACATACATACATACATACATACATACATACATATATATATATATATATATATATATACTAGCTTAAAAGCAGCACTCTGTGTGGACTTTTAAGTTAGCTCCTGCGGGGGCTAATTGGGCCTGCAGCCCAAAACTATAGAGAGTAATAATAAAAAAGCATTTATTGGAACCCTACCAATATGGTGCTACTTTAAATTCAGTTTAAATGAAAAACTTGTAATTTCAGAAATTTTGGGAGTTCTTTTAAAATTCAAATTTCCAACTGTTAGCATATAACAAATCTTCATCCAGACCTGATCCCAATGCTGGGTGTTCAAGAACCAATTGAAGGGCAGATTTTCAATCTCAGAATCACCCTGATTCCAAAAAGATATAATAGGTCTATGTAGAGCAAATGTAGACTGAGATACAGAAGTTCCGGACAGATGGACAGACAGAATTTCGCATTTATTATTTTATGTGTGTATGTGGTCTGATCAATAACAAATATACAATATAGTGATGTAAGTTCAGGAATTCATACATTAGTCTGAAATTCATAAATCTATAGAATGGTTCCAGGTTTAGCCCAACATCTGTGTTAAATGAGTAGACAAAAGCCTTCAAGCTGTAACAATCCAGCCTTGTTTATAGCATTCATGAATATATCATCCAATATACTCTTTCTTCCTTTATTTTTAACCTTTAGCATTTAAACTGACCATATCCAGACCAAATACTTTACCTATTTTTAGTTCAAACTGACCAAATCTGGTCTCTCACACTAACCAACAATGTCATTCTAAAAATAAACAATCACATTATCATCATCAAAATATCAAAGCTATGAGATAATGCATGATTAATTCAAAACAATGTGAATAAATTAGTATTGCATTTGACAAAGTAATCTGTTGCTTAAGGGTTAAGATAATGGTGTGATTTGAGAAAGATTTGATTACTATTTCTAGTAGGTTAAGCAACCATACAGAGGCTCCTTCATCTAGTTTGATTACTGGAGATTAGTCCCCAGTCAGCCATAATCAATCTGATGTGTGATTAACGACGTCCCATCTGTGACCATCCAGTCTTTTACCCAGATATAATGCACTTAAGACTACATTACTGAATGTGACCTCCCTTTAAGATTTCTAGCAGATCAAACAACTAACTACACTAAGGAACTTTCATCTCTCACAGATGGCGATTCGACTAAGGAACTTTCATTTCTCACAGATGGCGATTTGACGGTTTCTCCTCACAGCTGCACACGCGTCTGCGATGTTTTTCTCAGTTCTGCTGGTAGCAGGTCTCCCGGAATGTTTATCAGTATCAACATTTTTGTGGCCATCTTGGAAACATCTGAATCCCCCTTACACTTGTGTGCGGCTCATACACCCCTCATATAGTAGGTGAAATACAAATAACCCCAAACACATTTGCTTCTGAAATTTTTACCATGTGTACTCTTGCATGTTGTAATAGTTGATTAAATGGATTGGTAACAGGAAAAGCATCTGGCTGTAAAACACTGCCTCATGGAACTGCCCAAGTGATGTCAGTATGGAAAAACAGACATACAATGGTGGTGATGACAGCAATGACAATGATGACAATGACATTAATTTCTGAAGTTTGAGAAAATAAAGGTTTCTTGATTATAGGCAGAGTATTTACTGATGAGTAAATCTGATGATGTACAATTTAACTATTTCCAGTTGTGTACTATAAATTATATAGTAGTTTCATTGAAAAATACCAATAGGAAGAAATAATGACACTTTAAAAAAAATACAGACTTCAGTCTGCCTTGAAAAAAATATCAAAATCACATTCTATGTGTCCCTTGTATATCTTTTCATATCTTGTCTTTTAATGTTTCAGAGGAAAATAATGTTTACTTGATCAATAACTGATCAAAACATACATACATACAATGAAGGATCAATTGTTAGTTTTGACAATGAGGATTCAGATTTACCTACTTATTAAATTAAAATGTAGATAACTGAGTATTCTACATGTACATTTAATGTAATTAATTCTCAGGCTGGATTGATATGACACATTGTGTGACAAAGTACGAATTACAGGTAAAATCTATCTGGCAAGCTTCCATACAGTCTCTGTCTAGTCTATTTTATTCACAAGGCTTGTGTCAACTCGTCATCTCACACACACACACACACACACACACACAAACTTCACTTATGTGCACAATACTTAATCTTCTACACTAATAGACTGTCAATGATCACTAACCATTTTTCCTAAGCCAAGCTCAATACAGCACATGTGGAATGGGGGGTGGGGTCTGTGGATTGCATTTAGTCGTTTGAGTGGCTATTCATATATGCCAAAAATTTTCCTTGATCATTTAAACTGGCGATATCTGGCCCAGATATCTCATCTGTTTTATGTTCAAACTGGCTAGGTCTGACCTCTCACACTTACCCAATAATATCATTCTAAAAATAAACAATCCCATCATCAAAATCTCGAAGCTGTGTGATAATGTATGATAAAGTCAATACAATGTGAATAAGCATTACATTTGACCGAGCAATCTGAATGCTAAAGGGTTAAACTTAACAATAATAACTCTTTCTCCATTCCACCATACCCTTTAAATAAAACAACCTGTCTTTCAGCCAACATCATTAATGCCAACAAGGTAATTTCTTCTTCCACAAGTAAAAGGAAAAACCTTCTCTGAATCCTTCAATTAGGAGCTGACAATATAGTAAAATTTAACAATACTAATATCAAAACATGAATATTACTCATTTTAAGAAAATCTAGTTCTCTTCAACAGGACTCCATATAAAAGGTCCCCCTTCCCCATCTCACTACTCTTACATTTAATCATCATTACGTCAAGCATTTCTTGCTCATAAAATTATCTTCACAACTTTTCAAATATTGCATTATGATGTAATTTTCTCTTTCGAGCTATAAAGTATTTCAGCTCTTGTTTCTCTATTCAGCCTAAATATAGTCCATTACTGGATATTGCTTCAATCACTGGCTCTCTGAAACACAATATTATTATTATTATTATTATTATGATGATGATGATGATTATCATTATCCATCATCATTATTATTATTATTATTATTATGAAAGACCTTCAACTGATTAGAGGCTATATTTTTTACATGAAAATTTTCAAACATTGAACCTAATCAGGCAGAGCTATTTCTATTCCTGCTCCACCAGAGACTTCCTCATTTCACCTGCCTGGATTCCCTCATCATTATGCGAACATGTTTGTATAAAAACACATATATTTATGAAAACATACAGCATAATACGTGTGTGTGTGTTTGTGTGTGTATATACATACATATGAGGTAGTATCGAAAAGTTTCCAAACTAGTTCTGTAGCACACCAACAGATGACAGCACATGATTGCGTGCACAGTGAGAGCAAGCAGTGGCTTTCATGAGACAGTGTGGCAAGCGACATTGGTGCATTCACTTCGCAAGTTATGAAATTTGTGTTTTTGTGATCATGTGTATGCTGTCGTCTGCAATTTAGTCATTGAACAGGAACAAGGAGCCATCGTGATATTTTGCATTAAAATTGGGATGTCTGCAACAGAGACATTGAGTATGCATCAGCAAGCTTACAAGAATGAAGCAATGCGTCGTAAGCAATGTTTCAAGTGGCACAAGCACCTCAAAAGTGGAAGAACATTTGGAAAATGATGAGCAAACTGGAAGACCTGCCACAAGCATCACCCTCCAGAAATGTGAAATTGTGCATTGAGAATTTATTCCTCAGGGCCAGATCAATCGAGAGTTCTACTGTGAGGTTTTGAAGTATTTGAGGTCAGCAAAAGTGACCAGATCTGTGGAGCATGAAGAATTGGATTCTTCACTGAGCTCTCCTCGAAAACAAGCAAGATATTGCTTCCACACCTGCCCTATTCACCAGATGTAGCACCTGCAGACTTCTATCTCTTCCCCAAGATGAAAGTGCAGCTCAACGAGTGCTGTTTTAATACCGTTGCCAAGATCGAGAGTAGAATCGCAGAAGGTCCTCGGTTTGCTTACAGAGAACAGCTTCCAGAGACCAGATTCCAACAGTGGGAGGAATGCTGGGAATGGTGTATTGCTGTACAAGGTGATGATTCCAAAGGAGACGATGTTAAAACTTGGGTAAATAATTTATTTTTTATTAAACATAACTAGTCCGGGAACCTTTTCATACCACTCGTAATATATATATATATATATATATATATATTAACCAGAAACCTTTTGATACTACCTTGTAATACACACACACACACACACACACACACACACACACACATATATATATATACATTTCTTTTATTAGCCACACAGGGCTCAACGAAGTTGGGACAAATACAATGTAGAGCTTTTCTTTTTGGGAGGGGGAAGGAAGGGAAAAAAAAAAAAAAAAAAAAAAAAAATTGGTGGTGTCGATCAAAAGGGATCGTAGGAAGGGAAAAAGAGGCAGTTCGATCAAAAGGGATCGAAAAAAAAAGAAAAGGAGAGGCCGATCAATAGGGATCGTGTATCACACAGTAATGTTCTCGTGTAAAAAGAGGGGAGGACAGTTTAGGTTTAGCCGTGGAAGGAAAAGCCCACGGAAAAGACCACGGTAACCTTGGTCAATATTCTCATTGAAGAAACTATAACAGTAAGTGACTCTCTTTTGCCTTTTTGTTCTTTTTTTTTTTTCTTGTTCATAGGGTTATGCTCAAGATGGCTCCGTCGTTCACACGTGCCATCCTTGCTACATTCACCCATCTTTTTTTGAAGCATTCACTAGACAAGACTTCCCTTTCTACTCTCAACTTCCTCTTCAGGTGATACTTGAAGAAGTTGATGAGAGATTGCCCAGAGAGGAAAGTCTTTGTCTCTAGACCTTTCAGACGCGTCCACCATACACATTCTTTCGCCATAGCCACAAGTATATATAGACAGACAGACAGATAGATAGTTATAAATGTGTGTGTGTATGTGTGGAGGCACATGGCTTAGTGGTTAAGATGTTGCACTCATGATCGTAAGATTGCAGTTTTGATTTCTGTACTGGGCAACAGATTGTATTCTTGAACAAGACAATTCATTTCACATTGCTCCAGTCCACTCAGCTGATAAAAATGAGTAATTTTGCAATGGACAAGAAACCCTTCAGATGGACTGTACTGGCAATTTGAAGAGCCAATAACATTGTTCCACTGTGTTACACTGAGTGTACTTGAGAATTACATTAAAGGTACATGTTTCTGCAAAATATTGAAACCACATACACACTACTTCAAAGAGTAGGTATTCCTGTTGATCAAACAGGCATAGCTGTGTGGTTAAGAAGCTCGCTTTGCAACCACACGGTTTCAGGTTCAGTCCCATTGCATAGCACCTTGGGCAAATGTTGTCTTATATTATATGTGTGTGTGGTTTGTCCCCACCCCACAGCTTGACGACCATTGTTGGTTTGTTAGGAACCCATAACTTAAAAATTCAGTAAAAGACCAACAGACTACCAAATTTAATAAAATAAGTACTAGAGATGATCTGTTCAACTAAACCTTCCAAAGTGGTGCCCCAGCATGGCCACAGTCCAATGACTGTAACATGTAGTAAAAGATGAATGATAAAGAACTGGGTGCTCAGACATGATTTTCATCCAACACAGAAAAATTACCAAGGGATGCAGAAACAGAAGATTCAACACTAGGAAGTCGAAACATATTGCACGTATACACACACATACATGCTATGTTACTATTTGAGAGAAGGTAAAACAATGATAAGGACAAAAAGATGAATGAATGAAAATAGTGTTTGCAGAAAGGACACTCCTGTATATTTTAAAGTTTAAAGATGGTTATCAATTCATTGCATTTATTACATCATAAGGAGAAAAAATAAGAAAACATTTGGACAGGAATAACTGAACTTTGAACATTTAATCAATTTTAATTAAATGATTACCTACATTATCTCAGACAACATCTTCACAAGTTTTAATATCTGGTTATTCAAAAACTGTAAAGTTTGAACATCTAAAATTTACAGTTGCTTAAAATATTATTCACAAACAGAAACACACCGCCACATCTATATAGGAATCCACAATCTGTAGATTTTTCCTTAGTTCATATTTTAAAATGAATTTCAAATAGGAGCCTGCTATTTTTGAGACACATTAATTTGAAGCAACTGAAAATCAATGAAACTCCATTTTACTCAAATTCTAGAGCCTACTACATTAACAACTCAGAGATAACTTGTTTCTTCACACCAAAAATTTTTCCAAATTGGCTGCTGCATGCAGTTCTTTATATTACAATGATCAAAGTAATTCAAGCTAATTCTTTCTAGATATACACCACACACAGACACACACACACACACACACACACATATATATATATATGTGTGTGTGTGTGTGTGAATAAAAATAAAAATTAAAAAATATAAAAAAGGGTTTTGTATGATCATGTATAGAGGAATATATTATTTAAAAGAGTTCCAACTCTGTTTTTTTATGTTTTATTTATATTCTTATAAAATTAATGTGGGATATAGAATATGGAATATATAATATAAATAGTAAAATGAAATGAAGTATTGAATGTCTTATTGAATATATGAAATATTGAGTATTAAATATATAAGGACTAGTATACTTTCCTGCCTCATGGCATTCATCAAGGTCCCGTCTGACAGATATATATATATATATATATATATATATATATATATATATATATATATATATATATATATATATACATATATAGATAGACATATACATACATATCCATATACACATACATATATTCATATATGCACATGCATATACATACATATATATATGTGCTTATACGTATACACATACATATACATACATGTACACATAAACACATAGATATATATACACATACATATACATATATACATACATGTCCATATACACATTTTTATACATGCAAAATACATTTCAAAATATTCAGTTGGTTTCTTGGAAAACTTTAAACATTCATATCACATATTGTACAATGATAAAATAAGCATCTTCGTTTTAACTACTATCAATTATAAAAGTAATTAGATGCAAAAACTAAAGTGTGGAGATGATATGAAACTTTTACAAACTTTGGTAGATTTCTTTTAAAACTGAATGACTCATCAAATTATTCTGATTATTGGCATGACTTATTGCATTTGGGATGGCTTCTCCCTCAATATGAATTCAGAAACTTTAATCATCGGTATAAGTAAAAGAATGTGTTTGATTGAAAAACTAAATGATCTACTTATTTATAAGTTATATATATATATATAATATAATGTAAGGATAAAATCTTTATAAGAATTTATCAAGTAGTCAGTGTGAAAAAACCTCATAAGGAAAAAAAAGCCCATCATTTTTTTCCATAAATATATATAATTTAATCTATATAAGGGTATTACTATACAATAATGCCTCACGCTTAGAGGGACTTCATAAGTCAAAACTACCAAAATAAGCACATTTTTACCGATCGCGTAAAAATGCACTTATTTTGGTAGTTTTGACTTATGAAGTCCCTCTAAGTGTGAGGCATTATTGTATAGTAATGCCCTTATATAAATTATATATATATATCAATGAAAAAATACTCAGGAGCTAGAGATGTATTTGTCAAATATGACAAGGTACTTATCAAAGGTTGGATGTTTAAGTACCATGACGTATTCCTTTGTTTCTTCTCTCTTTCTACATGATTAAACATCTAAAATTAGTCTCTTTAAAAAAAATATACAATGCTTTCAGTAATGTTAAGTAAATGCTATAATTTCCATCTGGCAAGGAAACAGCAGGTAATTTTCCAGAAGAGAATTCAAATATTTATAGCAGCGTTCTACTTCAAAGAATGAGAGGAAGCACTCACAAAAGACTAATGGCAAACCAACTTATTTTATATTATAAACTTGTTAATGTAGACCACCACTTACGCTCTACAATTTTAGTGTCTTACTTTACAAATTTTCAAGAAAGAAGGTCTGTTTTCAAGTCAATGGAACACAAACTAAGAGGCAAAATACATCTCTCTATAACAACCCATGAATTTATTATCCAAAAGCCAGTGATGTGATACCATGTTTATTCAATGATTCTGCCATGAAGTATAAATTTTATATAATAAATATACCCTTTTTACTATTGCTACTACTAGTCAGGATTTGTTCTTGCTTTATTCTAACAAGAACTTTTTGAGTACAGTTTTGAAATCAAATACTTTACCTGTTATCAAGCCTCCAGCAAGATATCTGTCTGCATTTATCATTTATTTATTTATTTACTTATTTTACATAGGCCCATAAAGGAGTAGACATAGTTTATATTGTTGTTGCTATTTTATTTTTTTATTTTTACACAATCAAGTGATGGTATAGTTAATGTTCAATTCCACCAGTTGAATTTAGTAGTTGTGATCACTCATCCCCAGGTTACCAGCAGTAAATTCAAGAAATTGAATGTTTACAGCACCTGTTCTGCACTAAGATTTCTCAAGCAGTGTTTAACTCTTTTAGTCTGAAAGAAACAGGTGATTCCATTCCAGTATAATCAAAACAAAATTTAACAAAAATAGATTTTCAGAATGTCTTATTCCTCTGTTTATTTCATTCCATTTCACCTGACTGTATTGATAGCCTCATGGGGTTTTATGCTGTCTAGCTGCTAACAAACTTACTATATATACTACAAAAAGCAATTCAAATACTAGTCGTAATTGTTAACAGTACAGTATACTATAATACTGCTTATCACATTGGACATAGTTCAAATCTTATATTCTATCAAAGATTAATATTACATAAGCTGAAAAATTGATCTAAAGATTTTCACAAAATTATTAATTTAATATTTTATTCAAAACCAAATTTTGAATGGAATATTGTACAGTCAAATACATCAAAATAGCAAATAAAATTTATAATGCACTGAAAATTGCAATTGCAATTTTTAGTGCATAATAAAAGTATTTGCTATTTGTTTTGGTTTTAGTTTCTCCACACTCCCATTTAATGAATATTTTACCATACTGATTTTAGATGAGTTATTAAAAAATTCTGTATTCTTAAAGAAGTTTTTACTATTATCATAAACACAGCTCTGCAAAAAAAATAATAAATAAATAAAATAAAATAAATACACAGGGTAGAGGTAACTAATAAACAAAGCACCCTCAATATTTTGATATGTTTTTAGTGTAGCCATCTCATCCTTATTGTGGGGCACAACATACTAAGATTTATAACCTAAAACATGTTGTTTCATTTAGTTTATTCAGGAAAATTTGATTGTTGCACCAAGTATATTAGGAAACTGTAATGAAGTTGCCTATTTTAGCCCTTAAGAATACATAACAGCCCATAACTTTTATGGACAAAACATTCGAGATGTGAAGGCTAAGATCTAGTAAAATTATGCATATTTTTTACCATACCAAATAACTGACATTCAAAATTTATATTTAAAAAAATTCAGCTTCTTGCATAAATTCATAATTTCATTTTGCTCTCCAAAAAATATTACGGTTGCTTTGCTTCCTATTCAAATAGCTAAAAATGTATAAACTTTATGCATACTAATAAAAACAGAAAGAATTCATTAATAATATAAATTACTAATTAAATCTCTTCTATTATTTATTGATCACATCTGTGGAAAGTAGTAAGCAGCAAACACTTGATAGAGAAACAAATGGATAGCTATCAGTGGGTGTAAAAATGGATAGTCTGACACTTGGAATGGAAATAGTAAATAACTAACAGAACTTACAGCTGCAAAATTCAACTTGCATTCAGCAAAGCAGAAAGAAATAGAATAATTCTCAAGCATAGAAACATGAATGTATTATTGCACTGGAAATGTTCAGAATAGCATTCTTTAATACTGTTTAACATATGAATGCTTTGAAAAGGAGATAATCAGCTCCTGTGAAGAACTTAGCAGAACAGTAGCTAAGGTCTATAATTATAAGATCAATGAACTTTTGCCCAATTTCATGTTAATGAGATTACCAACCAATGATATTTCTCCAATGTACAAAATACAGGCTGTCTGCTACTCTAAGATACAGAAAGATATTTCAAGTAACAACATAGAATTTAGTTTCTGATAAAATAAAATCATAAAAAGCAGCGATTATGATAACAGGCTAGTTGCATACTTTGAGGTTAAAGAATAAACTATATTCTGATCAGCAAATAAATTATTTTAGAATTAAGTATATTAATAGGCTGCACAAAGCAAAGAATATATATATGTACACACATGAAGTGTAACACATACATATGCATATTACTCAAGTAATATTTTCTTTTAGACAGTCACAAAAATGAATCTTTTAATTACAGATGCATCACACTCAGCTAAATATGCAAACTACTTCACAAAAGCTTATCTGACATAGTTATAACATTAATATTTGTGAAGATACATTGAAAAGAACATTGCTTATAGATGTGGAGAAAGTACAGCCAACAGTATCTCCACTATACATGTACGTATTTGAGCTATTTATAAGGAAGATACATTTCTTGATTTTCACTGCTGTCAATGTTATGACAGAATTCTCTTTGTATTGGCAATCATGGAGAAACCAGGGCAGCCTTAAACTGGTTTTAAAATAGAAAATTAAGGAAACATAATTATTTAATATATGTACATGTAAGTGTGTGTGTGCATGTGTGCACACATTTGTGCTTATGTGTGTATACACACACATATATTTATGTATATACATATAAGAGCAAATCTTGTGTGAAAAGCATCCTGGCCATCTTTTTTTCTTTCTTTTAGATAACAAAAGTAGTATATACCATCTCATTAAACAATAAGGGAAATCTAGCTGCTATCTCTAGTAAGTCAAGCTACAAACCTCAATGTTAATTCAGATATTTGAATTTTTATGATATTCATATACTAAAAATTATTTAAATCTTGCTGAAAATAATAAGTAGTATTATTTTAATAATAAACAACTTGACCTGAGACCATGTATTGAAACTGAAACAATTACATCACAGCACAGCCAGTTTAGCCTTCTAAAATCATAATATATACAGGTATACCTCAACTTATGTCATTTAAATAATGTCTTTTTCTACTTTACACCGGACTCGGCAAACATATTTAAAAGCATAATTAAATAAAATGAAAAACACATAAAAACCAATCCTGAAGTCAAAGATTAAAAACAGTTCAAAAATACATATGAAAATACACACAAATAATTTATTAAAACAGAAGTAAACTTGTTTATCTTTACTTAAATGCTTAGTAGTCTTTTTTAAATGTATTTCAAGGAATTTTTGTAACAGTTTTTTGAGCAAGTTAAGTTACAAGTCTTACAAGTTAAATCGCAACGTCTTAGAACCAGTTACTGACACAAATCAAGGTATGCCAGAATGCTGCTATATTCGCATTTTCACTTTATCTCTTGAACTGTCAAAATTTTGATAAATACAGGTCCACTGCATCATAGACCAGATTGCAATGGTGCACTGAAAATTTTAAGAAGTGGGGTTATTTAATTAATATATTTGGCAAGCCATAAAGCATGAATGACAACCCTGCAAATTGTTTCACATTAGCTTGTTGGCTTCCTCATCAAGGAAAAGTAGTCATTATATGACTTGCCAAACAATACTGTTATCTTAAGTGGGGTAATCTTCAATCTTCTTAGTGCGCATAATATCCAAGAATACTTTGTTAGGAGAACTAATTATATTACTGTTTTAGAATTAAATGTTTTTAAGAATTATCGAACATTTCAAAATATTTATGTTGGCAATCTTGATACCCAACTTAACATGGAGGTTGTGTTAGAACACAGAATATCATGTTATTTACTAATGTGGTTTCATGGTGCATAATAGCATTTATAATTATATCACTGACAGACAAGAGGTGTCTGCTAAGGCTGCTGAAACTTCCAGATCACGTGATTTCACCCTGCTATGATCTCCTCAGTGACAGATGTCCAGCAGCGACATAACAGCTGAATCTCCCATCAACAATATATACAATATCAGTGTCTATTCAGGCACTGATATCGCAAATAGCCAGTGGGCTTATTAAAAGGTAATTAATAGTGACAGAAGTAATATTAATAAGAAGTAGTATTAATACCAAAAGGCAATCTTGATTTCCATCTTAACATGGAGGTTGTGTTAGAACACAGAATACTGTGTTATTTACCTTGAGAAGATCACTCACATGGACTCTTGATGCATAAAAGCACTTGTAATTATATTGTTGACAAGTGAGAACTGTCTGTTATAGTCACCAGAATTGCCAGATCACATGATTTTATCCTGGTATGGGCTCCTCCCTATTAATGTTTTTCTAATAAGCCTACTGATACCAGTGATGAATAGACACTGATATTCTATATACCATGATGGGAGATTCGGTTTTTATGTTGCTGCTGGACATATGTCACTGAAAAACTCATAGCAGGGTGAAATCACTTCACCTAGCAGTTCTAGCAGCTGTAGGAGACAGTTCTCATCTATCAACAATATAATTATGAGTATGCACCTTGAGTCCATATGAGTGATTGTAAATAATGAGATATTTTTGGTTCTAACGCAACCTTCATGTTAAGTTGGAGATCAAGATTGCCTTTTGATATTAATACTGCTTCTATTGTTATTGATTATTTAATCTGCTATTTATGACGTGTCATCAACTCACTCACAACCCAAAAGTGATAAATAAGGCAAGAAATTTATATTTTAAGTAATAAATGCAAAATTAATAAATATTACACCAACAGAAAACCCATGGCCACCCCCAAAATATTGCTTCTATAAATTTGTTGATGGGCTATCAGTTGATACCAGTTTATCATGGTAGTGTATCATACTAATTTTAGCAAGACACAATGGCAGTAAGCTGGCAAAATTGTTAAACATGCCAGACAAAATGCTTTATGGCATTTCTTCCACCTATACATTCTGAGTTCAAAATGCCTCCAAGATCTACTTTGCTTTTCATCTTTTGGGGATCCATAAAATATGTACAAGCTGAGAACTAGGTTAGTGTAATCAACTAGATCCCTCCCATGGAATTTCAGGCCTTGTGTCTATAGTAGAAAATCGTTCTAGTAAAATATTTAGAAAACATAGAATATAGAGGTTTTTCTGATACTGAATGAGATTTACAGAGATTTAACATGTTCATTTAATTCAGCGTACTTAAACCTTTATAACTAGCTAATAATCTTAAGGTATGTGTTTAGTGTTGTTGCAAAATATGATTACACCACAAATAATATTTGGCAAGTCATAGAGTGATGATAAAAACAAACTTCATGAGTTTGTCAGCTCATGCTTCATCCAACAGCGGTCATAAATAAACCTGACTTCCCAAAGGTAGCTATGACTGTGTAATAACATTTAAAGTGTAAACTCCAGCATTATTATTTCATGTATATTATACAATAAATATATATTCATATAGTAAACTGTGTAATAAAATTGGTGTGATATCTTTTATCTTTATTTATTTTTTTCAGCCATCGGACTGCAGCCATGCTGGAGCACTGCATTGAGGGGATTTAGTCAAATGAATCAATCCCAGTACTTATAAGTTTTTTACTGTATTAGATTTTTTTTTTCTTTTGCTGAACATTACAGGGATGTAAACAAACCAAAACTAGTTGTCAAGTGGTGGTAGGGGACAAACAGAAACATACACACATACATACATATGTGTGTGTGTTCCATTTAATTTTTTCTAAGTTCCTTTAGTATACTCATAAAGAACATCTGATAATTTTAATTTATGAAACTTTAGATTAATGGTGACATTTGATTTTAAATTAAAAAACTCTTCCTCACATACACACAGCCATAAATTTACCGACTTCTTGAATTAGCTCATGGTAAATTCAGTTTAAAACACTAAACTAATTATATTGAAACATATTGAAGAAAGGTTATTTTCAAAATCAAGAGAGAAATTAACATGCATGTCCAAGCAAGAAATATAAAAAGATAAAAGTGGTGTGCGTATTTGGTACATAGGTTAAGACATGTATTAACATAATAACCATCAGCTGTTGAAACTAATACACACACACACACACACATGCATTAATCAACTTTAGTGTAAAAATGTATCCAACACTTTGTCTAAATAACAATATATGTGTGTACGCAGTACAACCATTATTAGTTTCATTTTTATTCTGCTTTGGATTTGAGGGTTTCCAATGAAGCTACTTTACATGCAGTTCAATTCTGCATTATCTTGCCTATGAGACTCATCTTACTAAAGACCTGTTAATGTTCACAGCATTAAATATGTTAATACTAACTTTAGTATTGTTCTTCATGCAAATGGTAACTCTGAATTATTTATTCTCTAATCGAATTTTTGTCCACCAACCAATGAGTAGTCTTATACATTTACCTACTTCAACAAGTACAGTAAAGGTTAAGCATTTGATAAGGTCAGAACAAGATCAAAACCTGTTCAGAATAGTCTTCCTTATTTGCTGGAAAACAAAATGGAATATAACTGATTAACAAATATTGTTTATCCCTCAAGTTGGCTACTTAATGCTTCCTGCAGTAAATTTATTAACAACTATTTTTTCTAACATCTTTAGTCTGCTTTGATTAATTTTGATCATTTCAACATACATTCATTATATTACATGGAAAAATGCAAGCATGAAAAGTAATATTACAAACCTGGAAAAGTACAGGACAAGTTATTACACCTGTAAAAGTATAAGACAAACTATTACTTCAAGTAAAGTAAAAAATAAGAAACATTTTACTTAAAAAAAAAATTGCAGCAAAGAATGCCATTTCTTCTAATTTATCACTCTTTACAGTTCTCAACTTTTTACAGTATTTAAGGTAGTAAATTAGCCAAATTCTACTTAAATAAGTGTAGTGTTATTTGTAAACTATAATAAAATAATTTTTAATATTCAAATTTTAATTTTAGCTGCAATATTTTAAGCAAAAAGTTTCTTATTCTTTATTTTACTTGAAGTAATAGTTTGTCCTATACTATTACATGTGTAATAACTTGTCTTGTACTTTTCCAGGTTTATTATCTTAAGAATATTACTTTTCATGCTCGCATTTTTCTATGTAATCCATGAATTTCCCAGGTATTGCTGTTATAAGATAATGAGTCAATTAATAATGAGTCAATTAATAATTTAAGATTTTACCTTATAAAATACTGAAAGATAATATTTCAATTTTTCCATGTAAGTGATTATAATATTTCAACTTTTTTCAGGTTTAATTTGAATATATGTTGTGATTGAATTATTTGATATTACCCATCCACACCAAATTAATGGCAGGGATTTTTACCATGTTGTTGGTTGCACCATGGCTCACCAAAAGTTAAAAATAACAGGACCCCAAAACCATCAGTTACCAGGCTCACCTTAAGTAACTTAATTTTGCAATAAAAAATGATTATTATTGTACCTTCAATCTTATGTAAATATTTGGATTTTCATAAATTAAAACCATTTTATAAACCAAAAACATCATTTTTAATTTCTAGGGTGTGTGATTTAGGTAGTGGGATACTTTGGCTGCTATTTTTAGCGTGTCAAGCAACCAGTTAGAGGCTCTTTCATTGGTTCAATTGCATGATGAAATTTTTTACACATATATGTAATATGTATATATATCATCGGCAGAAGTTAGAGAGTAAGTCAAAAAGCTGAGAGTTTTGTGTATTGGCACTTATCAAACACGAATTTGTCCATTGTCACTCTGTAACTTCTGAAATACAAAATTTTGTCCAAAACGTTAAGAGTAAACCCTGTTCTATGTGACACATTCTACCAGTATCGGAAGTTTGAAAGTATTTAGTTTAAAAAAAAATTAATTAAATAATCTGTATGTCTACTTGAATAGATCCAAAAAGGATGAAAGGCAAAGTCGACCTCAACGGAATTTGAACACAGAGTTGCTCTAGTGAAAGGGATTTTTTTTATCAACTAAAAATTAAAAAGTAAAAATATGGGAAAATTCTATAAAATATTATAAAAATGCTGGTTTTCAAATTATAAAATTTTCCAAAAGCAAATGTATTCTTACATCTGCTTTCTTTTGCACATATGGGGTTTCTTCTTTTTCTAGTTAATTGGTATAGTGTGTGTGTATATTCTACAACAGGATGTTCTTTTTAGTGTTTATGCAACAGTGGAGTGAAAGTAACCTGAAAATTTGGAAAGGTAAAATATAAAACTTCAAAAGCTTATCTCTTGAAGAGACTCTATGCCCAGGTGGTATTTCACTGCTTATATGATTAAAAGATGCTGAGAAGTACTTGATACACTGATACACTGCCTTGTCAGTACTTCTTCAAGTATGAAAAGGTATGCATGTAACACTTTTCTCAATGTGGGGCCAATAATGATGATGAAGAAGATAATCCTATCTACTATAAACACAAGGCCTGAAATTTTTTAGGACAAGGAGCTTAGTCGATTTCCTTGATGCTAGTGTTCAAATAATACTTATTTCATTGACCTTGAAAGGATGAACTGTAAAGTCGACCTCAGAAGAATTTGAATTTAGAACATAGAGGACAAAACACTGCTAAGCATTTTGACAGTAAGCTAACGATTCTGCCAGCTCACCAATAATAATAATAATAATAATAGTAATAATAATAATAATGATGATGATGATGATAATAATAATAATAATAATAATAATAATAATAATAATAATAATAATAATAGTAATAATAATAATAATAATGATGATAATAATAATAATAATGATGATAATAATAATAATAATGATGATAATAATAATAATAATAATAATAATAATAATAATAATAATAATAATAATAATAATAATAATAAGGAATAACAGAGCAGCACCGGGCTGAATAACAACATGGATGTGCTACACCGGGCTCCCTATACAAAAACATATCTAATCCAATAACATCGATGGAATTAGGCAACAGAACCGGTGGAAGATTTGAAGGAAGCGGTCTTTTAACGAAGATAATTTTTTTAAAAATATTTTTTATTCTTAAAAAATGAAATTTCACTGCAATACAAAGCACAGGTCCTCCTATGCACGAGGTCTCAGTGAAACACGTGCGATCACACACGCAAAATCAACACCGGAAAGTTTACAAACTATATAAAAAAGAAATGGAACAAAATAGTAAGTACATATATTGAATAATTACGCATACACTCGAACGTGTACACAATGATATATACGTTTTGATACCCATAGAACTACACATGCATCTTAATGTTTACACAACTACGTGAAAATCACAGGACACACTCACGCATACGAAAACACATATCACAAACGAAGCAAAACCAAAACTTTTTTTTTTCTTCTTTATTTATTTTCATTTTGTGAACAAACACAGACAGTGAACCATTCATAAGTTTAAAACGCCACACACACACACACACACACAAATACACTATGCCCGGAGATAAATCTATCAACAAAAAAAATACAGATGAATACCGATCTGCTAGCCTTAAAAAACTACGCTACGAGCAATGTTTACATGCTGAGAAACAGACAAATCCGTCCCCTAATGTCAACGCCAATGCCTCAATGATAACAAGGCAGATCACAAACCAGATTGGTCATCAACCGAATCACGAAGGGCCACTTACTCGAAATAGATCTGCTAGCCTTAAGAAGCTACGTCACGAGAGCTCGGAGACGGTGTTGTCTCAAAAAATGTATCCTAAGCAGACAGATCCGTCCCCTAGCGTCAACGTCGAAGCTTGTTATGCCTCACTGTTAATAAAACAAAATATAAACCGGAATGGTCATAGACCGCATTATAAAGGACCACCTACTCGGATAATGAACCAGATCCGAGACGAGAAATCTGCTACTGGTTCAAATTTTCCCGACACACAGGAGCTGGAAGTACCCCACAACCGGAATATTCCAACAGATGGCCATCCATGCTCGTCATCAAATAACCAAACGAAAAAGAATGAAAAATGGTCTAGGGAAGATAATAAAGAAGTTCTTACAGCCTTCTACCATGCCATATATTTCCCTACAGATAAATCTAATACTGTACAAACCTACTTAAACTGGAGACAGAAACACCTTGAAGTAAGACCCTACATAGACAGTAACAAACTTGCCAACGTCAGAAGAAACATTATGAAAAAAAAATTACTAACTGAAGTAGAGGTTGACCAAATTAAGCAAGCAGTAAAGGATAAAAAGAATGAAACTGCAGCTAAAGAAGATAGTACAGAGGAAATAATTATAAACCAGCCCAAGGCTGAGGAAAATACAGTAATGATTGAAAGAGTTAAGGTAACTGATAGGCAAAGTGAAATACTCTCTGAACCAACCATAAACACTAATACAGGTGAAAATCAAATAGATGAAGAAAGTCATACAGAAATCGACGCAACAGAACTACATGATCTAAAAAATCAGATCATGATTGAATGGCTGAAAATTAAAGAAACTAGTATGAATGAACGCGACACTCTCCCCAAAATTCGCAATTCTAACCAAAACCTGAAAATAATTGGTAAAATCCGCCTTGCACTTAAGGATATAATTTCAGCTAATGATGTTGATATTACAGATCTCAACCACCTGTACTATGCATCCGCAAGAATCTCAACGATTCTATGTGGTGAAAAGATTAGAAAAAGACAACACTCCCACAAAAAGCCTTCTTGGCAAGAACGCATTCAACACCAAATTAAGCTGCTTAGATCTGACATAGAATGTTTGAAAAACCTTAAATTTGACAAGAGTATCAAACCTACAAAGACCCATAAACTAAAGAAAAAATATAATATGAAAACCATAGTTGACATTGATGCCACCATAGAAACCATCAAGCAAAAGGTATGTGCTAAAGCTGCCCGCATAGCAAGGTATGAAAAGCGTGTTAGATTCTTCCGAGATAATAACATGTTCAAAAATAACCCCAAAAATTTCTACAGGAAGATAGGGAAAACACCAGTAACAATAAAGTCTGTCCCATCAAAAGAAGAAGTGCAAGAATTTTGGAATAAAATCTGGGCAGAAGATAAAACACACAATGAAAAGGCCCCTTGGATTGATAGAATATCTACAGACCTAGACTCCTTAGAGGAGCAAAAGTGGGAGGGGGTCAAGGTAGAAGATATAAGATCTGCTCTCAGGAGGTCAAGCAAATGGAAGTCTCCAGGAAAGGATAAAATTCCTAACTTCTGGTTGAATGCCTTCCCAGAAAGTCATGAACTGCTAACAAAACTTTACAACGATGTTTTGCAAAATCCTAGTTTGATGCCCTCTTGGCTAGTTAATGGTTTAACATTCCTGCTTCCAAAAAATGAGGAAACAAACGAACCAAAAAATTATCGACCCATAACCTGCTTAACAACAATGTATAAGACGCTAACATCTGTCCTAACCGAGTACACCTATAGTTTTTTAATAGAAAGTAGCATATTCCCTAATGAGCAAAAGGGATGTAAACGTGGATCTTATGGTTGTAAAGATCAGCTACTCATCAATAAGATGATCTTAGAAGATTGTCACAAGCGACACAAAAACTTGTCAATAGTCTGGATAGACTATAAAAAGGCCTTTGATAGCCTACCACATAGCTGGATTAGGAAATGTCTGGAAATGTATAAAATAGCTCCTACTCTGCGAAACTTTTTATCCGTATGAGATCATGGAGAACCACACTGATGTTGAACAATGACAATGAATCTCTAAATGCTGGAGATGTAAGAATTTCATGTGGCATTTTCCAGGGTGACTCACTATCACCACTCCTCTTCTGTCTAGCCCTAATACCTCTCTCAAAATTGCTCAATGATGCACAGTATGGTTATAAAATATTTGATAAAAATATAAATCATCTCATTTACATGGATGATTTAAAGCTCTTTGCAAAAAATGACCAACAACTCAAAGGCCTACTAGCGATTGTTAAACAATTCAGTGATGACATCAGGATGCAATTTGGCCTTGATAAATGTGCAAAAGCTACCTTTATCAAGGGAAAAATGACAAATACATCTAATGTGAACCTTGACCAGCAAAATGTCATAAAAGAGTTAGAACCAGCGGAGAGCTACAAATACCTAGGGGTAATTGAAGGGGACAATATCAAGCACTCAGTGATGAGGGAAAGGATCAGAAGAGAATGTTATCGCAGGGTGAGAGCAATACTGAAGACAGAGCTGAACGCGAGAAACAGGATCGAAGCGATCAATGCTCTAGCCATACCAGTCGTGACTTACAGTTTTAACATCGTTAACTGGTCAATTACTGAAATATGTAATGTTGACAGAAAAATACGAAAACTGTTGACAATGCATAGAATGCACCACCCTAAGGCAGATATAGAACGTCTTTATCTGCCAAGAAAAGAAGGAGGCCGAGGACATTTACAGCTGGCATTATCAATGAAGGTAGCCACAATTGGCCTAGACACCTATCTGAAAAACTCTGAGGACTGGATGCTAAAACTTGCCTTAAAATATGAAAGCAAGAAAGCATCTTACTCAGTAACAAAACAGGCAAAGGAATATCTAAGTGAATTCCAATTGCAACAAATTCAAGAATTAGACGAACTAGAAACACCTGCAGAAAAAGCTAAGCGCTTGAAAACCCGTGCTAAAATTGCTGCCTTAGCTATTATGACTGAAAAATGGTATGGAAAACCTCTCAATGGCAAATACCCAAAGAGAGCGAATAATGCAGATATTGACAAAGCCCTTACCCACCAATGGTTAATGGCCTCTGGCTTGAAATCAGAAACAGAGGGGTTTATCATAGCAGCCCAAGATCAATGCCTACCTACAAAGAACTACCAGGCCAACATATTAAAGAACGGCAGCTCCCCATTATGTCGTATATGCCAACAACAAAATGAGACCATCGATCATGTTGTCTCCATGTGCAGTCTGCTTGCGCCTACAGAGTATCTCAACAGGCATGATAGAGCTGCACAATATATTCACTGGGTAATATGCAAAAACCTGGACTTGCCCCATGATAAAAACTGGTGGGAACACAAACCACCCCCAGTACTTGAAAATGATCACATTGCACTCCTCTGGAACTTCACCATTCAAACTGACAGAAAGATAGACGCAAATAGGCCAGACATCATACTGAAAGACTTCAGACAAAAATCATGCCTCCTCATTGATATGACTGTCCCAATCGATATAAACGTATCTGTCAAGACCTACCAAAAACTGAGCAAATATAAAGATCTTGAAATAGAAATTAGCAAAATGTGGAATCTGAAGACAAAAACAATACCTATTGTCATAGGTGCCCTGGGAATGACAGCGAAACGGGCTGATTACTACCTAGATCAGATTCCAGGAAACCCCAAAATGGCTGAAGTTCAAAAGATAGTGCTCATGGGAACTGCCCATATCCTACGTAAAATACTGTCTATGTGATCTCAAATTTTAAAGCAAACATAATTTTCTTATGGTTTCTTAAACAGTCACTTGAACAAAACTGTACAAATCCAAATATATGGTACCCTAGGCATAACACCAACATGAACTTCTAACTTGTTGTCTCTTGAGGTCTCTGGGTGAGACTTGGATCCAACTTGTACAAATGCAAAACAAAAGTCAAACATAAAATAATAATAATAATAATAATAGTAATGGTTTCAAATTTTGGTTCAAGACCAGCAATTTTAGTGAGAAGGGACAAGTCAATCAACCCCAGTGCTCAACAGTAACTTATTTTTATGACCCTGAAAGGATAAAAGATAAAGTCAACCTTGGCAGAATCTAAACTCAAATTATAATAATAATAATAATAATAATAATAATAAACCAGTTAAACTTGTTTGTATGTGCAGGAGTGTAACAGCAATCTTAAAAAGCAAAAGACCAATTTTTATAATGAAGAAAGTGGAATGGTTAGTACTCATTTATTGCTTCTAGCAGGTTAAAATGAAAAAAGTTACTCCAAGAAGGATGTGAACACGGGATAATGAAGTACCAAACAAAAGACATAAATTATTCACTCCAGTTCACTACTACCTGGGCTAACACTGATGCCCTATAAAGCAACAGATGTGGCTGTGAGGTAAAAAGTTTGCTTCCCACCTACATGGTTCTGAATTCAGTCCCTCTACATGGCACCTTGGGCAAATGTCTACTACTATAGCTTTTGGCTGACCAAAGCCTTGTAAATGGATTTGGTAGATGGAAACTGAAAGAAGCTTATTGTGTGTGTGTATGTATACATATATATACATTGTCAGTAGTTCGTATCTCCGAAAAAGAAGCACACTCTAAAGCATTAGAGCAATAATATATTTTTTAGGAAGTTAAATGTTATGACTGGTCATAGAGTAACCATTGGTTTCGTACCTATACAGCATGTAGTGGTCCTCTGTTAAGCACTTTATAGGTGAGAATGGTCACTCTATGACCAGTCATAACATTTAACTTCCTAACATATATATATTTGTATGTCTGCGTCTTTGTGTGTGTGTTGCTCTCTTTACATCACTGTAACTTAACATTTCAGTAAGAGACCAATAAAACAAGAACCAGACTTTAAAAAAAAAAATGCTAGAGTCAATTCATTTGAACAGAAATTTTTCAAGGTGGTGCCCCAGTCTGACTGAATCAAGTAAAAGATAGAACCAATGAATTACAACCCAAAAAGGGTCATGACAATTCTTTAATGGTCACAAAACCAAAATCTTTTACATTTCAAATATTTGATAGAATGTACAATGGGTGTGAATATGTTATCAATATAGGAGGAGGAGAGGTACTCCATCGCTTACGACGTCGAGGGTCCCAGTTGATCCGATCAACGAAACAGCCTGCTCATGAAATTAACATGCAAGTGGCTGAGCACTCCACAGACAAGTGTACCCTTAACGTAGTTCTGGGGATATTCAGCGTGACACAGTGTGACAAGGCTGGCCCTTTGAATTACAGGCACAACAGAAACAGGAAGTAAGAGTGAGAGAAAGTTGTGGTGAAAGAGTACAGCAGGGTTCGCCACCATCCCCTGCTGGAGCCTCGTGGAGCTTTAGGTGTTTTCGCTCAATAAACACTCACAACGCCCGGTCTGGGAATCGAAACCACGATCCTATGACTGTGAGTCCGCTACCCTAACCACTGGGCCATTGCGCCTCCTATCAATATAATACTGGCATAAAATATGTTATTCATAAACCTCAGGCATAGAATATGTTATCAACATATCTCAGGCATAAAAGCTACAGCATATCATTTACTGAAAATAAAAACTGAGAAATATTTCCACGAGTAAACTATGAGATCTTCATTGTAAAAAATTTGGGGAAAATATTTTTTTTAATCTACAAAATGGACTGTAAGGGATTATTGATTTGCCAAAATGGGTTGCAATAGTAAAAGGTTGGGACCCCCTGTTAAAAGTGCTTTCTTTCTCAAACATAAAGGAGAAAAATATAGATACGGATCAACTCAACCATTTACTGGGGATCTATTGAAAGCTGAAGTAGACTTTACAGAATTTGAGCTCAAATATATAGGAGGTATGGAGGCATTAAGAGTAAATAAAAAAAAATGAGAGCAAAAATGTCCCATCCTTTTTGCACCAATATAGAATGCTATGAAGTTACATCATAATATATAACTTAAATGGAAATGACCATTAAAATATTGTGTATACTTACATGAATAACTTTGTATTTTGATTAAAAATTATTTTCAATTGTTCTTCATAAACAGGGAGAAAAATTTTTTAATGCTTATCATTCCATTAGAGTTCTACAGAATAGGTTCCAACTTTCAACAATAATGAAAAATAACTGACTGGCATATGAATGGTTTGGTATGAAATAAGTGAATACATTGTTTAAAAGTTAACTGATGTCCAGGTAGAAAAGTAAAAGTTTAAGTATTAATTGTATACCAAAATTGTTATTTACCAAAAGTGAAGCATTCAAGAATGAAAACAATGGTCAACACACTCCTATGAACATACATTACTAAAAGATTAACAAATTAGCAAGTCTCTATGTAGTTTCTCTACTTGCAAGAAATATCAACCAAATCACCTTCAAACCAGAACTTCCCATCTTTAAAAAGAAAAATCACATGAATAATGTAATCTGAGCTACACTATCCTTGATATAAGATGAGTAGATCACAGCTTGAATGGTTTTAATCACAGATTTGCTCAGTGAAAACTGAGCTGATGTTAAACAACAATATATTAGTGAATGCTGAAGAATCTACAAAGGGCTTTGATATAGTTGCTTGAACTCTCCAATCTAGCAAGGAAATCTGCTTCAATAAAATCTTTACTATTTTTAACAGATTTTATTCCATATGTCTTAGAATGGTACACAATTCTGATGCTTATGTCAAACAAATGATCAAGTTCAGTTCAAATTAATCTCAATTGTTGTTGTAGCTTAGGCCCAAGTCCTTTTTGCTTGAAGCATTTCAGCCATGAACATTCCAGCTTAGAAGTATATCTAAAACTACATTATCCAATGTGTCCTTTATTTAAGATGGTGGGGTAAGATCTGAGTGAGAATAGGTAGCTGTTTCTAGCAGTTTGAGTGACTTTGCAAAGGCTTCTTCATTGACTTGAATCAGGATAGTTTATTTCTATGTACAGGCTGGTAGAAATTTTGATTACTCCAAAGAATTTAATTTACAACCTCTGTGCATTGTGTTTACTTTGAGGCAGACTGGCATACAAAAGATAAAAAAAAGACTTAAGACTTAAAAGCTTTTGACTTCATACTTCTTTGGATCTATACCAGTGCCACTTGCTCTATATCATTATATAGAAGAATAGATAGCACTATGGCTCACTGTGGCACACAGGACTTTCTGAATGGTACACCTAACAAAAGATTATCTTGCATTATTTTAATAGTGACATGCCCAATGATAAGCCATGTCTCATGTAGCCCACTTCTTAGAAAAGGTTATCCATACTTGCTATAACATAATTCTTTACTTCTCTAGGCACAAGGCCCAAAATTTGGGGTGGGGGGAAAGTCAATTAGATCGACCCCCAGTACACAACTGGTGCTTAATTTATCGACCTCCAAAAGGATGAAAGGCAAAGTTGAGCTTGGCAGGATTTGAACTCAGAACGTAAAGATAGACGAAATACCACTAAGCATTTCATCCGGCATGCTAACTTTTCTGCCAGCTCACCACCTTCTTACTATAACATAATTATTAAAAGGGTAATAATTAATTCGATGATCCCTTATGAAATCAATCACTAACAATGTCCTCGTAACTGTTTTGGTGCCATATTTCTGTTGAAATATGTTGTCTTTGCTTCAATAAATTTTGAAAATAATAGAAGAATTTAAGTAAAATAACCTCTTCATTATGAAGCTCGTGTTTAAAACAAAAATTAACTTCAAATTTTGATTGCAGGTTTTAAATTAGATAATTTTAGAGCAGAAAATTTGTATCACAGAACCAGAGAGGGTCTCCAACAGGTCAGGATGGAAAGGGTTAATCATTCTAGTGTTTCTACATGTGAAAGCATTGCACTTGCTCTGAAAATCACGGACCTAGATTGAAAAGTTTATTTAAAAATAAAGATGAGCATGTGTGTGTATGGGGCAGGAGTGCAAACAGATTCTTGTAAATATGTAACAAGTTTTGCAGGTTTATACAATCCCTATTTCTAAATCTAACCTACAGCAAATTGTAGAAAACCTATGGTGGGTTAGACTATCTGGTAAGGCTCCATGCATGCATATAATTAGTAGGAAAAATAGATAAATAAATAAATAAATGAATAGAAATGGAAAGGAGAGGATAAACAGAGAAATATCTATAAATACTCTCAACAACTCAGTTCCTGTACAGACTATGATGTTCTAAAAGTAAGAAAAGAATTTGGTGATCTTCTGTAGATAATTGCATCCCAGAGAATTAAGTTCATTCATTAAAACAGCTGAAACGTTAAACTTGCCCTATATCTAAAAAAATTTCACTTAAATTAGCTTCCTTGCATATGAAGCAAAATGAAAATGTCCTAATGGTATTGTTACAGCAAACATTTAACAGAACAGCAATAGCCATTAGCTACTTTAACAAAAGCCAAATTGACCTATAAACATTAAAAGTAAAGCAAATTTTAGTCCAAGAAACTTTACCTTTATTTCAATGCCAGTAAATTCTATTTACTACTTGCTATAACCAGCAAACTGAACAAATGTGAACTAAATTTGTGCAGAATAAGCCATTCTTTCCAATACAAAGCAATGTCATCAATGCAGCAACAAAGTATCTTTTATCTTTTATTTGTATCAGTCAGTGGGTTGCAACTATGCTGCAGCATTACCTTTAAGGGTTTACTCAAACAAACCACCCCCAGTACTTATTTGTTTCTAAACTTGGTACTTACTTATCATTCTCTTTTGCTGAACAGTTAAGTTAGAGGGACATGAACAAGCCAACAAGTGGAGTCAAGTAGTGGTGGAAGGCAAAAACAAATACATATAAACATATATAATCTATATAGGTGCAGTCATGACTGTGTGATAAAGAGCTTGCTTCACAACCACATGGTTCTGGAGTCAGTCCCACTGTGTGGCACCTTAGGCAAACGTCTTCTACTGTAGCCTCAGGCTGACCAAAGCCTTGTGAGTAGATTTGGTAGACAGAAACTGAAAGAAGCTTGTCGTATATATATATATATATATATATATATATATATATATATATATATATATATGTATTTGTGTGTCTGTGTTTGTCCCCTCCACCACCATCGCTTGACAACCAATGCTGATGTGTTTATAGTGACATAACTTAGCAGTTTGGCAAAAAGACTTAGAACAAAGCCTTGTGGGTGCATTTAGCACGTCAGGCGAAATGCTTACCGGTATTTCGCCTGTCTTTAAGTTCTGAGTTCAAATTCCGCTGAGGTCGACTTTGCCTTTCATCCTTTCGGGGTCGATAAATTAAGTACCAGTTACGCACTGGGGTCGATGTAATCGACTTAACCCCTTTGTCTGTCCTTGTTTGTCCCCTCTATGTTTAGCCCCCTGTGGGCAATAAAGAAATAAGAAACTGAAATAAGCCCATCATATATGTATATATATATATATATATATATATATATATATACATATATATGTGTGTGTGTGTATCTATGTGTGTCTTTGCGTCTGTTCCCCCCCCCCTCACTCGTTTCACAACCAGTGTTGGTGTGTTTACATCCCTGTAATTTAACAGTTCGGCAAAAGAGACCGATAGAGGATGTACTAGGCTTTAAAAAAATAAGTCCTGAGGTCAATTTGTTTGACTAAAACCCTTCAAGGCAGTGCTCCAGCATGACCATGGTCAAATGACTGAAACAGGTAAAAGAATATATACATCATTGTTTCAACTTTATATTTTCTGATGCGACTATCTCTTTCTCTATCACTTTTTCCCCCTCTTGTTCTTCCTCTGTTACTACTACGTATCTCTCTTTACCCCTCTCGTTCTTCCTTCTGTTACTACTATATCTCTCTCTTTCCCCTCTCGTTCTTCCTTCTGTTACTATTATATTCCTCTCTTTCTCTCGTTGTTCACCTATTCTTCTACTTCCTCCCTTTGTTTCTCCCTCTACCACTCTTTCTCTCTCTTCCTTACCCCTGCCTGGTCACATGCTTCCGGTCACTAATCCTTTTCTTCCTTGGCTATTGACGAGCAAACACGCGAACTTACTTTGTCCCTACTTTCAGTTCGTGCCTCACAGCGTTCATATACACATAATTTTTCACGTCTGGCCGCATAGCCTTTTCCGTTTGCTTTCCTGTCTTGTTTTTTGTCCACCACTACATTCCTCCATGGCACAGGTTTAATTTGTGTATACAAATTTAATTTGCGGTCCATGGGAAGAGCTGTTTTAACGATGCATCCTGCCCAACTCTCCGAAACGCAGGTGTTAAAACGGGGGGTAGCTGATGAAGGAAAATGTTCTCTATGTGGCTTGTGTGTTTTCTGTACTCTGGTTATTATTATTTTCTTGTCTACGTTTTGTTTGCAATGTCCTGTACCCAGATATGCACCTATATATACAGGTAGACATAGGTATGCACATACCTGTACGTATATATGCATACACTCATTTATTATATATATATATATATATATATATATATATATATATACACACAAATTAACTCAGAAAGCTTTGATCAGCCCTGGGCTACAGCAGAAGATACTTGCATAGGTATTGCACAGGGGGATTAAACCCAAGGCTGCATGTTTGTTTAAGCAAGCTTCTTAATCACACAGTCATATTTGTAACATGAATACGATTAAAACAGATTTCATTTTGCTGTAAAATAATTACAGAAGCTTAACCCCAAGCCTAATTTGCATTTTGGTAGAAGGGTAGCAACCATATGATTCGTTAGAGACAGTACACAACTTCTACTAACAAATAAAATGTGTGTTTGTGAATGTATTTGTAAATGTGCATGTATATTGATATTCTACCTGTCACCATTTAGGCAAGATGCTGAAGTAGACATTCCTTGTCTACATTATGACCGTTCTTTCTATGCCCCCTCCCACCCACCCACAATTGCTTGACAACCAATGCTGGTGTGTTTACGTCCCTGTAACTTAGCAGTTTGGCAAAAAAGAGCAATAGAATAAGTACCAGGCTTTAAAAAAAAAATAAAAGTACTGGTGTCAATTCATTCAACTAAAAATTCTTCAAGGAGGTACCCGAATACATTGAATTGGATAAAGACACTGAAGTCATAATCAGAATAGAATTATCTATACAAATATTCAGAAAAGGCTGAATCTCAGAGAAATGAAAGAAAATTTTTCGAAAGATTTTTACAGTAGAGTCAGATTAACATTAAAAGCGTTAGGAAAAATATTTTATGCCTAAAAAAAGGAGCAGCTGACTACTACAAACAAGAGAAAATAGCATCTCCAAGAACAATGTTGTTTTCTATAAATGAAACTGCCTTTGCAACAAATACACATGACATTTTCAGGTGTAGCTAGCTTTTATAAGTGCACCTACTTTTGTGGTGACACCAGCTGGTATATACAGTAAGTGCAGTGCACTGATACAAGATCAGTTGAGATTCACAAGTACAGCTGGATTTTAAAAGTGTATGGAGCTTTTACAGCAAAAGAGACTGATAGAATAGGTACCAGACTTACAAAGAATAAGTCCTGGGGTCGATTTCTTCAACTAAAATCCTTTTAAGGCAGTGCTCCAGCATGGCTGCTGTCAAATGACTGAAACAAGTAAAAGAATATGGCCTTTATGAAAAAAAGAAGGAGACCTTTACTAGAAATAAAGGTAGGAGTTGGTGACAGGAACAGCAACCAGCCTTAAGACTTTCCTCAAATAACCACCCACCCACCATACAACCCATATCAGCAAGGAAAATATGAACATTAAATAAGCAAGTGAATGAATGCTATGATGTAAGCAAATCTGTTATAAACACAAACAGTCAGTTTCACACACTGAACTGTTTAGAATAATTTCAATATGCATTGCATCAGAAAATATATTTCTGACTTTATTTCAGTGAATGTGAAAGCAGGACATCAATATTTCCTATTATATTCCTATCTGGCATCCATTTTCCCATATCAATATAGTTACATAACTCTTCAAATTCGAGTATATCTATTATTTATAGAACCATTTTAAACTTGATTCTATTTCTAACCCTAACTATTCTATTATAAATTAGAATTAATACTAACCTGTGTTTTTAAATAATTAACTTCATCTATACGTCCTCAATAGTATTATTTTTTTTTTTTATTAACTAGTCTGAAGTAAGATTAGCAATAAATTTTCTCATGTATCACAAACAGAATGCTGCAATTTCTAATGTATCTCAATATTAAAAAAATAATCTATATCTGAATGTTAATAACTAACTATATATGTTAATACTACTGCTGCAGAGATGAAAAGAATATTATATTTGTTAGAGAAGAGATAAGTCAGAGAGAAATGAAAGAATATATATATAAAGGGGAGATGAGCAAACAAGCTAGAGAGAGAGAAGCAGCTTTGATGTATGCCTCTTTCATTGAATAGAATTCTATGTACAAAAAGGAAAGAAAAAGGGAAAAAAGTGCTTCCTACTTGTAACATCATACTAGTTTCATGAAATGTCACACTGCAGAATCTTTGTCACCAATAGATGTATATTAATGAAAATTATTACTGTACCATGTATATATTGACAAATAAGCACAGTTCAAGATGTCACCAGAAAAAAACAATAAATGAAAAATTTAATAAAAACCATTTCATTATTTCATTATTCTTAATTCACCGCTCTTATAGTAAATGCTGTTGTGTATTATTTAGATGGTACACATTATCAAAGGGAAATAACTCTGGTAAGCTTGGAGTTAATTCCCTTAACACACATACACATACATGTATTCTGTATCAATACATCTGATTCCCATTATACAGATGGCTTTTCAAAGAAGATTAACAAGGGAATGATAGAAAAAGGTGGTGACAAGATTATATCAAGAACAGTTAGAACAAGAGAAATAAAAAGACAAAGATATTCCAGAGCCTCATAAGACAGAGCAGATGCAATAAAAGAGGAGTGTAAATTTGAGGGAACACTGAGATATTGTAATTTAGATGTGGAAAAAACAAATTTAAAGAAGTCATGTATGAGAAAATAAAAAGGCATCATGAAGAATTCCACAAGAAATACAATTCATTACATAAGAGCAAAGACATTTATATCTGTGTTTAAAAATACACAGTTTTCTATATTTTAATTTTATTTTATTATTTTTAATAATTATAATTTCCATCATTATTGACAGAATGAATATTCTCTGGGAAGAACAGAACCAAAGCCTTAATTGCAATATCGGAGACAGTGAAGAGATGTTCCAGCTGAATCTAGTTGAAGAGAAACAAAAATGACTTCCATACCATTTAAAGGGATATTTTCATGCTTTAATGCTAACTAGCTTAAAAGCTGCACTCCGTGTGGACTTTTAAGTTAGGTCCTATGGAGGGCTAATTTGGCCTGCAGCCTAAAAGTAAGGAGAGCTAAATAGCATGACAACAATACATCTATAGTGACTATATGCCCTAGTAGTATTTGATTAGAGGTTAAGGACAGATGAGAATTAATTCTGTAATGCAATCATTTTAGTGCTCCAGTCCCAAGTTGTATTCTAACTGTTGTCCCAAAGTTCTTATCTTGATATAAAATTGATAAATTGAATGTCATTTCTGTCCCCCTTGACCTCTGACATCATCTAACAAATGCCAACCAAGATGGCATGAATCAGCCAAGCTTTACCTGCTAGAAGTAGCAACCCAAACGTTTTTAAATCAGATCCCAGTACTGAATGATCAAGAATCAAATGAAGGGCAAATTTTCAATTCCTGGATCATTATAATTCTGAAAAGGTATAATATGTCTATGTAGAGCAAATGTAGACTGAGATAGAGGGGTCCCAGACAGAATTTCACTTTTATTATAACAGATGGAAGTAACACTGAATGAGTCTCATTGTGATAGCATTGACGTTTCACTATCAGGATAACCAATGTTATTTCTTCTATAAGTACAGGTTTGAAAAGCTGAGTCAAAGGAGAGGAGTTACAACCAGATGAAATCTCCAGGCAGTTTAAATGCACAAGCCTCCAATATCCAAGTGGCTAAAAAATGTCAGTCAGCAGATGGACACCCAGGAGTCATGACCTGGATGCAACTGACCCCTGCCCCCACCGAGAGTGTAAAAAGTTAAGGGCCAAAACACTTGACTGAAGTTGAGGAGGGGGGTTCTTTTCTGAAGGCTTTCTGCTGTTCAGCTCTCTTGAGAGTTTCTTACCACTATAAAAGGAGAGATCATTATAGAATTAGTATGTTCATGTACCCAAGTGTGTTCAGTAGATCCTAGAACAATACAGATAACAGGGGAAGCCATTAAGCTGTTAATATAAGGAAGGGGAAACAGATATGGCTGCAATAAAAATCTTTCAGATCCTGCTGTCTGTATACTCACACTTTTCCCCATTCCAAAGCTCTTAATGCCATAAGCCCAGCTATCATTAGTCTATCAGGATGTGACTCTCTCTTCTGATAGGCCCAATCAATTGCAGTTATTTCCTTTTGTAGTTAAACGCTTATCTTAGAAAGCATGGTAAGAAGCATTTGATAGGACAGATAGATGAAAGGTAGAGGGAGGGAGAGAGAGAGAAAGAAAGAAAGAAAGAAAACAAAAGCTGCTAATAGAGTGAAATAAGATTTAAAATGTTAGATCAGATAGAAGTTTACTTTTCCTTAACAGGAATTTAATTTCAACATGTAAACTATTAGACAATTTCCTGTTAATTCAATACACTACTAATTCAATAAATATCAACAGAGGAAAAACAAGTTAAAAGCAATAATACAACTGTCATCAGGAAGAAAGGCCTTCAACAGCCATACCTTCAATTAAACTTGCTTTGGCATTCATACTACTGTAACTACAATTTTCTATTTAAAACAGTAACTGAAATGGCCAGGTAAGTATTCCTGAACCATGCAGGCATGAAACAATAGTCACTGAATCAACCAATGACAGTGATGATTGCTGATTAAATAGTTAAATATAGGCACAGGCATGACTGTGTGATAAGAAGCTTGTTTCCCGACCACATGGTTCTGGGCACTGTCTTCTACTATAGCCTCAGACTGGCCAAAGCCTTCTCAGTGGATCTGGTATATGGAAACTGAAAGAAGCCTATATGTATATATATATATATATATATATATATATATATATATATATATATATATATATATATATATATATATATATATATATATATATATATATATATGTATGTATGTATGTATGTATGTATATATATATACTCTTTTACTCATTTCAGTCATTTGACTGCGGCCATGCTGGAGTACCACCTTTAGTCGAGCAAATCAACCTCAGGACTAATTTTTTGTAAGCCTAGTACTTATTCTATTGGTCTCTTTTGCTGAACTGCTAAGTTACGGCGACGCACCATAGAAGAGGGAACACAAAGGAGTGACAGAGGGAGAGAGGAGAAATGGAAAGAAAAGACATCAACAAGAAACTATGACATTACAACCAGCCAGGCAAAGTCTTCGCTACATTTGCAGCACCTTCCAGAGGGAGTGTTTGTGAAGGATAGGACTACACAACCTCAGCAGGAGATGTATTAGGACATGAAATGCAAAAACCGGACTAGATTATTTTATGCGCAACTCCATTGTCTCCCGAGACAAAAAGGATGCCTACATATATGTACATATATAAGAGTGGGGTGTTAGTTTAAGAACCATATATAACACCTCATAACTTTATTTTGTGGAATTTTCAAAAAATGTTTGCAAATTTTGTATTCTACACACAGGAATTCATACGATTATAAAAAAATATTTCTTAATTTTTAAAACCCCTGCCCACCCCTCAGAAATCCTAGAAGTTCCATTCCTTTTTGAATTTCTTTTTTTAAAAATTAGAGTTTAAAGTATGGACAGTCTGAATTGTTTTGCTTAAATCCCTGCAATGGGCCACCCTTGGGTGCATCATCATTCCATTAAATGTGTTTATGGAGAGAAAATTATTGAAAAGCATCAATATATGTCAGAGTAACAATGAAATAAGAAAGGTATTGGGTGGTCATGAGTTGTGCTAAAATTCGCCCTTAAATCACACACACAGAAGAAAAATCATTTTCTTTTTTTCTTTTTTCTTTTTTACATTATTGTATGAAAACTTGTGTGTAGAACACTTATTCACAAAAATTTTCTGAAAATTCCAAAAAGTAAAAAACTTATATGGGGTGCTTAAACCAGAATTCCACCGAACTGAGTTTCTAAGATCCTTCTGTAGAAATAATAGCTGCTAGATGAGTTGGTTTCAGTTGACAATTTATAAGATACATCTTATGGATGCTCAGGGATGTATCATCAGTGATGCTTCTGGGGTCTCAAAGGGTTTCAGGACTTTCAACATCAGACTCTCTTACCCAGCTGACCCAGCCAGGATTAATCAAGTCCTATCTTGCATCCTAGTAGCAGTAAAACACTGTTCTGCCCTCTTTATTCAAAGCCACTTAGTGGCCTTCTCTGCAGCTCAAACATCTCATGAAATGCTGATTTCAAATGTTTACATAACACCAGTAATTTTGAGAGAGGAGGTAATTCAACAACATCAACCCCAGTGTTCAACTGGTACTTATTTTATTGAGCCCGAAAGGGATGAAAGGCAAAGGCAACATCAACAGAATTTGAAATCAGAACACGAAGACAGACAAAAATACCACTAAGCACTTTGCCTGGTATGCTAACGATTCTGCCAGCTCACCACCTTATATTACTAAAAAATATCGATTTCAAATTTTGGCACAAGACCAGCAATTTCGGGGAAGGAGATAAGATGATTACATCAACCCCATTGCTCAACTAGAACTTCTTTTATCATCCGCAAAAGGGATGAAAAGTGAAACCGACCTCAGTGGAACTTAAATTCAGAATGTGAAGATAGACAAAATACCACTAAGCATTTTGCCTGCTAATGATTCTGTCAGCTCATTGCCTTCATCTCATGAAATATTGAAGAGTAATATTATTCATATCATCATTTCATGTGACATTAATGCCAGGAATGTATCATTTCATCACAGGACTCATAAAACAATCATTTTCCAAGTATAGCAAGCAATGTAAATTGAAAGGGTAAAAAACAATTAGATCAAGTAGAATAGTATGTAATCAACTGATCATTACAAAATTGATAAGAAAAAAAAAAATCAAAACTTTAGTGAGTTTCAAATGTACTCTATGAAGTGAATGACAAATAGGTAAAGAAGTGACAAACAATCCATATAGAACAAACCAAAAGTAGATGGATTTCGAGGAAATCATTAGAAATGTGATAAAAGCTAATCACAGGAGACTGAAGTACACAAGGAAGAGGACAGTAGACAGTGGCAAATAAGAAGACCTGTTCAACTTATGCAAGCATGGAAAAAATGGATGTATGATGATGAACATCATCAACCTTTTCTCAAGATGGTAATTATACTTTAGAAGTGAATTTAGTAGACAGAAACTGTGGAAGCTTGTCAGGTGTGCATGAATACACACACATATACATATATATACATATATATATATATACATATATATATATACATATATATATATATACACATGTATATATACACATATATATATACACATATATATATACACATATATATATACACATATATATATACACACATATATATATATATGAGAAACGAAAACATAAAAACAAAGACAGAAAAACTTTTTTTCGAACAATGAAAAAAACAAGTCTCGTTTCTGTTTTTTTTCTTTGTTTGAAAAAAAGTTTGCTTTCTGTCTTCGTCTTTATGTTTTCATTTCTCATTGTGTTTAACATTTTTTTATGATGTCCTGTACTCATATATGCTTGCATGTATACATATAGATGTAGGTATGTGCATATATGTATGAATATATGCATATATTTATATATTATTTATATATATATATATATATAGTGTGTGTGTGTGCATGCATACATGTGGGAGGAGGAGGTCTTTATATACATTACCCATAACTTAGCGATTTGGCAAAAGAAACCAACTGAATAAGTACCAGAGTCAATTTGTTTGACTAAACCATTCAAAACAGTATTCCTGCATGGTTACAGTCCACTGACTGAAGCAAGTAGATGATATAAGTTGAAGATTAACAATAATAAATTCTTAACTGGTAATTAAATTAGCAAATCTATGTTATTTGCATTAAAACTAATTAAAATCCTTAGATAAATGAGTGGTTGTAGCATACTGAAAATCTTTGCCAAGTTATCTATATGAATACAGAATAATTTGAGTGACATTTTACTTAGAAGAATATCTTCTTAAGTTATCTCTCACTAAATTTATATCTAAAATGTCAAAAATGTCATTACTTGCTCACCAAAACATTTCTTCATAGTTTATCCTAATTACTGAAGTTATTCAAGCATTTATGTATTGGAACAGGATTTGCCAAGCAAGGAAAGAAAAAAAGAAAAAAAACATCAATGATCAAGAAGGTAACAAAAAAATTGTCAAAATTTAATCTGAGATTTTTTTGGTATGACACTTATCTAAACATTAGTTTGATAAATTTTGTTAAGTTTAAGTAACTTCATTTCACAATTTTTGAAAAAGTAAATCAAAAATTTATTTTAAAATTACAACCATTTGAAGATCAATAAAACTTAACACATTCAAATCAATTACAATTGATCAGGTTACATTGCTTCTTAACTATCATTCAATGATGTTTTATTTTTAGAACACCTTTGAAGAGAATACAGAAGAGGAATGGGATATTATTTTTTTTTTTTCCTCTTAATAAATTAATCCTCCTTTTATTTTAATAGCGCATTAAACATATCATTTTGCTTTGTTATTTTTAACGAAAATGCAAAATCCTTAAATTCTCTATGAAATATAAGCAATATTGAGAGAAAACAGTTTAAGAGATAATCATCTCATTTGGCATTACTTCCTGAGCTGCAACAAACAATGAATACAACCACAAATATTAAATATATTCATATACACATAGATATTTTATGCTTGTGTACAGAAAATAGTGCCAATCAAATACTGAGTCAATATAATCAACTGCGCTTTCTGATATTGTACCTATTTGAAATTTCATCATTATTATTATTATTATTGTAAGTGGATCTGTTCATGATGCTTGCTTTTGGTGTGTGTTTTTTTCTTTCTTGGTTATGAAGTTATTGGTTAAGACACAATCTTTTATAAAAATGTCCTTGATGTATGCCTAACACACCTCTCAACATAGAAAGCTATTATACAGTCCACACATTTTTTGACATGTGTGTATGTGTACACACAGGTCTTTTGCCCATCACTACTCCCTATTTGCTACTACCACCGAGATCTGCACCTACGGTCGGCTTCACCCGGGCTCGCACCCGTGGCTTCCGTGCACGCCGCGGGACCCTCCTACTCGACCGGGCATACGAAAGTCGCCTCGCCGGTGATCACGCAACCTGGGTAGGAAAACAGCTAAAGCAGTGGGAAAATAAGTTGATAGGGAAAGTCATTTGTGTACTGATACATGTGCAAAATATATCCAGATGGATATGTTTTGTGAATTTAGATAATTTACAAATAATAAGAAAGAAAGAAAAGCAGTTCTTGAGTTTAGAATATTAATTTTACTTTTGCCATTCTGCAATTAGTATCATTTTGTTTGGTGGCTGATGAAGGAAATTGTCTCTTTTTTTTTTTCTTTCTAAAAGTTAAGCCTGTAACCACCTTGTTTGCCAAAGGCTTGAATCGTTTTGTATTATTGTTCATTTTGTTACTGTTGTTAACCCTTTAACATTTAAACAAGCTATATCCAGCCAAAATATCCTACTTGTTTTAAGTTCAAACAGGCCACATCTGGCCTGTCACACTTACCCTACAATATTGTTCTAAAAATAAACACTCACATCAGTGAAATTCCAAAGCTACAAGATAATACATGGCTAATTCAAATCAATGTGAATAAATAAACTTTATACTTGACAGAGTAATCTAAATGCTAAAAGGGTTAGACAAGCACGCACACATATATACATTCATCAACATACATGTTATTTTCCTATCATGCAAAATACTTGATGTGTTTGCTAGCGCCAGTGAACTGAAAAAAAGCACCTGTACACACTGTAAAGAGGTTGACATTGGGAAGGGCATCCTGTTATAGAAACCATGCTAGAACTGTCATTGTAGCTCAATGCTGCCCTGCAGATCACCAAATCTTATCAAGCTGCCCAACCTATACTAGCATGGAAAACAGACACATGATGATGGTAATGATATATATATATATATATATATATATATATATATATATATATATATATGAGAGAGAGAGAGCTACACACCCACACAGAGTCTATATATGCATATGTAAATAGTCTTCATATATGTCTACATGTATGTGTGGATATAATTATACAGTCATTTTATGTATCTGTCTACCTATCTGCCTACCTATCCATCATTTTGCAACCAAACTCTGGCTGCCAAACAAAAATGCTGCTTTACCATGGCTAAGGAATTTGTTAATGACTGGTTTGTTGCTAAAGGGCCAACATACTATTAATGGCTATCTACTTCTTTCATTAAACACTAAGTGGACAGCATATGAACAAATACCCAATTATTATTATAAGAAAGATTTGTCAGCACTATTAGAACATTAGACAAAGTCAATCCTTGCAGTGTTTCTTCAGGCTCTTTATGTTCAATTTTGCCTTTCATCCTTCTTAGAGTCAATAAAATTAAATACCAGTCAAGTACTGAGATCAATTTAGTCATCTGGTCTTCTTCCAAATTGCCTAAATCAGAAACTGTGTGTATAAGAAGTTCACTTTGCAGCTATAGGATACAGAGTTCAATAGTATTGCATAGAAAATGTCATTATCCATAAACTTGGATTGACCATTCTTTGTGAATGAAATTTGGTAGAGAAAAAAAAAGGGCTGTGTGTGGAAGCATATGGTGTGTGTGTGTGTAGATATACATATGTTTATGTCCATGTGTGCATGTACATGCATGTTTATGTATATATACATACACATGTGTGTACCTTATGCACTCACACCAGTATTTACACTCTTTACCAATGTGTGTGTGTGTGCATGCGTGCGTGTATATGTGTATATATATATATATATATATATATATATATATATATATATATACACACATATATATATATATATACATACACATATATATATATATATACATACACATATAGATATATATATACATACACACATATATATATATATATATATATATACATACACATATATATATATATATACATACACATATATATATATATATATA
>NC_142931.1:54460155-54535155 GCF_046866305.1 Octopus bimaculoides | reverse complement strand
TTCTGCAAGGTTCCTCACAGGCAAAGAACACAGGTACAAGATTTTCTGGGCAGGGAACACTGACGGGGTCGGGGGCGTAGGAATACTTCTAGCGGAGAAATGGGTGGATAAGGTAATCGAGGTCGTTAGAGTAAGTGACAGAGTACTTAAGATCAGACTAGTGCTTCATCATAGATTAGCTACTGTCATCTCAGCCTATGCACCTCAACCTGGGCTACCAGATGGTCTGAAAGACCAATTCTATGACACCCTCTTGCAAACTACCTCGTCGACGAGTGACAGGGACCTTCTCTTTGTGGCTGGAGACTTCAACGGTCATGTCGGACGTCGTGCTGGGGGCTTCCATGGCATACATGGAGGCTATGGCTTCGGTTCCCGCAACGAGGAGGGAACCAGACTGCTGGAGTTCTGTGATGCAACCAATCTTATAGTCTGCAATACCAACTTCAGGAAACCTGCCAGTCACCTAGTCACCTACCGCTCCGGCAGACACTCTAGCCAAATCGACTACATCCTCGCCAGAAATAGGGAAAGAGGGCGGCTTATAAATGCCAAAACCTACCCTGGCGAAGAATGTACCCCACAACATAGATTAGTAGTTAGCGACTTTGGGATCAAGGCAAAATGGGTGCCCAGAATTAGACAGGCTTGGAGAAGAAGGGTGTGGAAGCTTAAAGACCCTGCAAACGGACAGAGACTTAGAGACAAGTTACTTGAAGCATTTAACGAAATAGAAGGGGATATAGCATCATACAACGTGGAAGACAATTGGAGATTTCTGCGGGACAACCTGTTGAAAGCCACCGACCAGATTTGTGGGTGGTGTAAGGTCCCCTCCCAACCCAGAGTAACGTGGTGGTGGAACAAGGAGGTAGACAGGGCTATTAGACAAAAGAAACAAGCTTGGAAGGACTGGAAGAACGGTGGTAGCAGGGAATTGTACCAATGTGCCAGAAGGGAGGCTAGGCGACAGGTTTATTTAGCCAGAGGGGAAGCAGATAAGGAAAGATTTGCCAATGTTCTGCGCCGTGAGGACCAAAGACTCGAGGTATTTCGTGTTGCAAGACAGTGTAGGAGAGAGAATAGTGATGTTGTAGGAGAGAAATGTGTTCGCATGGATGATGGTACGCTTGCATTAAATGAGGATGCAAAGAAAGAGGTCTGGAGATGCCACTACGATAGATTGCTTAATAAAGAGAATGAATGGGAGAAAGAGAGCCTGCCTTATGTCGACCCAATAGAGGGACCAGCTATCCGAGTTGATAGTACCAGGGTAGATAAAGCAATTAAGAGTATGAAGACCGGGAAAGCCCCCGGCCCATCAGGAATCACTGCAGAGATGCTCAAAATATCTGGCAGTGTTGGCTATAGCCTAGTCACCCGTATTACGAACCAGGTGATACACGAAGGAGTCATACCCTATGACTGGTGTAGCAGCATCATAGTCAACTGCTACAAAGGTAAAGGGGACGCTTTAGATACAAATAATTACAGAGGCATCAAGCTGTTAGATCAGGTTATGAAAGTTACAGAGAGGGTCATAGCCCAACTAATTAGGGAGCGAATCAATTTAGATGAGATGCAGTTTGGGTTCGTGCCAGGTAAAAGCACTACTGATGCCTTATTTCTAGTGAGACAGTTGCAAGAGAAATACCTAGCCAAGGATAAACCTCTGTACCTGGCTTTCGTTGACATGGAGAAAGCCTTTGACAGGGTCCCCCGATCCCTTATCTGGTGGTCAATGAGGAAACTTGGGATAGAAGAATGGCTAGTGAGAGCTGTGCGAGCCATGTACAGAGATGCGGCCAGTAAGGTGAGGGTTGGAAATGAGTACAGCAATGAATTCCGGGTAGAGGTAGGGGTCCACCAAGGTTCCGTCCTCAGCCCCCTATTATTTACCATAGTCCTCCAGGCAATCACAGAGGAGTTCAAGACAGGTTGCCCCTGGGAGCTCCTCTATGCTGATGACCTTGCCCTAATTGCGGAGTCACTATCAGAACTAGAGGAGAAGTTTCAGGTGTGGAAGCAAGGTCTAGAATTGAAGGGCCTTAGAGTCAACCTAGCTAAAACCAAAATCCTAATAAGTAGGAAGGTAGATAAAACACAAACCCCTTCAGGTAGATGGCCCTGCTCAGTATGTAGAAAAGGAGTAGGTAGTAACTCTATAAGATGTACCCGGTGCAAGCTATGGACACATAAGAGGTGCAGCAACATCAAAGGCAGGTTAACTAGCAAGTTAGTTTTTGTTTGTGGCAGATGTTCAGGTGCAATAAAGACTGCAAACAAACAGGAAACAACTTCTATCTCATTCCAGGGTGAAAAACTAGAGGTAGTCGATAGCTTCCGCTATCTGGGCGACCAAGTTAGTAGTGGGGGTGGGTGCGCTGAAAGTGTAGCTGCTAGAATAAGAATAGCCTGGGCAAAGTTTAGAGAGCTCTTACCCCTGCTGGCGACAAAGGGACTCTCACTCAGAGTAAAAGGCAGACTGTATGACGCATGCGTACGAACAACCATGCTACATGGCAGTGAAACATGGGCTGTAACTGCTGAGGACATACGTAAGCTCGCAAGGAATGAAGCCAGTATGCTCCGTTGGATGTGTAATGTCAATGTGAATACCCGTCAGAGTGTAAGTATCTTGAGAGAAAAGCTGAACATTAGAAGCATCAGTTGTGGCGTGCAAGAGAGACGATTGCGCTGGTATGGACATGTGGTGAGAATGGAGGAGGATAGCTGCGTGAAAAAGTGCCACACCCTAACAGTTGAGGGAACCCGTGGAAGAGGTAGGCCCAGGAAGACCTGGGCTGAGGTGGTGAGGCAAGACCTTCGTACATTGGGCCTCACCGAGGCGATGACTACGGACCGAGACCTTTGGAAATGGGCTGTGCGTGAGAAGACCCGGCAAGCCAAGTAAGATCGTTGCCAGTGCCCCTGGACTGGTTCTTGTGCGGGTGGCACATGAGATGCACCATTTTGAGCGTGGCCGTTGCCAGTACCGCCTGACTGGCTCCTGTAGGATTTTCGAGCGAGATCGTTGCCAGTGCCCCTGGACTGGCTTGTGCGGGTGGCACATAAAAGACACCATTTCGAGCGTGGCCGTTTTCGTGCGGGTGACACGTAAAAGCACCCACTACACTCTCTGAGTGGTTGGCGTTAGGAAGGGCATCCAGCTGTAGAAACTCTGCCAAATCAGACTGGAGCCTGGTGTTGCCATCCGGTTTCACCAGTCCTCAGTCAAATCGTCCAACCCATGCTAGCATGGAAAGCGGACGTTAAACGATGATGATGATATATGTATGTATATATATATATATATATATATGTATGTATATATATATATATATATGTATATGTATATATTTATAGATATATACATGTAAATATATATGTATATATATATATATACATGTATACATATATATTTATATATATATACATATATATGTATACATATGTATATATATATATGTATATATATATATGTATCTATGTACACATTTATATATATATATATATATATATATATATATATATATATATAGATGTATATACATATATTACATATATATATATGTGTGTGTATATATATTGATATATATATATATATATAAACAATATATGAGTATATGCATATATATGTACATGTCTGTATATACGTTCATCCACATGTACATATAGATACAAAACTGGGTACATGACGTGGCAAAAGAACAAGGACAAAAATGGTAAACAAGGTGCAAGAAATAAGCAGGCCACATAGAAACATCCCCTTCATCAGCTGCCACCATTAAAACTCCGGCGTTTCGAATGCATAGGTGCAGCAAGCTGGCAGAAACATTGGAACGCCAGGTGAAATTCTTAGAGGTCTTGCGTCTGTCTTTACATTCTGAGTTCAAATTCCGCAAAGGTCGACTTTGATTTTATAGGCGTAGGAGTGGCTGTGTGGTAAGTAGCTTGCTTACCAACCACATGGTTCTGGGTTCAGTCCCACTGCATGGTACCTTGGGCAAGTGTCTTCTACTATAGCCTCGGGCCGACCAAAGCCTTGTGAGTGGATTTGGTAGATGGAAACTGAAAGAAGCCCATTGTATATATATATATATATATATATATATATATATATATATATATATATATATATATATATATATATATATATGTATATATATATATATATGTATGTATGTGTGTGTATGTTTGTGTGTGTGTTTGTCCCCCCCAACTTCGCTTGACAACCGATGCTGGTGTATTTACGTCCCCGTAACTTAGTGGTTCGGCAAAAAGGCTCCGATAGAATAAGTACTAAGCTTACAAAGAATAAGTTCTGGGGTCAATTTGCTCGACTAAAGGCGGTGCCCCAGCATGGCCGCAGTCAAATGACTGAAACAAGTAAAAGAGTATATATATATATATACATATATCTATATATATATATATGCATATATATATATATGCATATATATATATATATATATATATATATATATGTGTGTATATCTATATATATGTATGCATATATATATATATCTATACATTTATATATATATGTATCGATATATTTATATATATATATATCTATATATTTATATATATATATGTATATATATCTATATATTTATATATATATATGTATATATATCTATATGTTTATAGATATTTATATATATATATCCCTCTCTCTCTCTTTGGGAGAGAGGCACAAGCACATTCACAGACATATACACACACAGCAGTAACTTCCGCCTACCAAATTCAATCACAAAGCTTCGGTCGGCTCGGGGCTATAGCAGAAGACACTTGCCCAAGGTGCCACGCGGTGGGACTGAACCCGAAACCATGTAGCTGGGAAGCAAGCTTCCTAACCACACAGCCATGCCCGCGCCTAGTGCTTATATACATGCTTAGAACAACTTATGTTGTTCAGTTTTAAAATTATATGTTAAAATGTATATTAGTATAGGCCTTAGTGTTTTAACATTGCCAAATTTAATAAAGCAGCTAAGAGTGAAATAAGCCAAAATAGAATTAATTGAAGATATTCAAATTTTACAGTTAAAATACATACCAATTCAAATGTTAATAATTCCTGAGTAGTGTTTCACTTAAAGAAAAAGGAAAAGTGGAAGAAGGAGACAAAAATAAAGATAATGACATTATGAATTAAATTTATGTTTGTTTCGTCCACAATATTTAAAACACAGAGAAAATCTTTCAGGTACACAAATATAAGATGGGCTCTCCCATCAAAGATGATGTATGAGTGTTCAGTCTTTGTGAAACAAGCTGCACAAATGATTTCGTTTCATCAAATGCATGTGCTGTATATTATCTCATGCCCTCCTTCAAATGACATTGCCTGAATAGGTGCACGGTGTACGACATGTCAGATGTCGAAGTGATTGCAGAGCAATGTCAGCTTGAGTATTTTGCTCATGAACACAACACACCACCAAGTATAGGAACTGAAACTACAATCTCACAATTGTGAGTCCAACACCTTAAACTTCTAGGCCATGGACCCTCACATACAAACATATACATATGTATGTATATATATTTACCAGAGGTTACATGCTGCTGAATAAGTAAAAAAAAAGGCAGAAATGCACACCTAGCATTCCCATTACTACTACAGTACAATTTTCCTGTGCTATACTGATATATTTTAGACTGAAAAATGGAGTTTTCCAAGTGGTTCTTAGCAAGATGTGTAGAAGATGGACACTTTCCATCAAAGATTGTTTGGAATGATGAAGCTACATTAAAATTACAGTATTTTAACATGTATGAGGAACCCTTTTTTGTCAAAAATTAGGTTAAAAAATATGGAAGTTTCTTATTCATAGTATTATAATCCCCTACAAAATCTCTTTTCCAAATTTTAAGCCCCAAAAATTATGGGGTTCCTTATACACAAGGATTCCTTATACATGTTAAAATACAGTAAATAGCTCAATTAACTGCCACAAGTGATCCTACAGCTGACCTGAGAATTCACATATTATGGAAGAATACCATGTTAATTAACAAGCAGGTGAGGCTGTGTGTTAAGAAGTATGCTCCCAAACCACATGGTTCTGGGTTCAGTCCCACTGCATGGAACCTGTGGTCTTCTATTATAACTGCAGGCTGACCAAAGCCTTCTCAATGGATTTGTAAGATGGTAACCAAAAAAAGCCTGTTGTGTGTGTGTGTGTGTTTGTCTCCCATCACTGCTCAACAACTGATGTTGGTGTGTTTATGTTCCTGTAACTTAGTCGTTTAGCAAAAGAGACCAATAGAATAAGTATGAGACTAAAAAAAAAGTACTGGAGCCAATTCATTCAACTGAAATTCTTCAAGGCAGTGCCCCAACATAGCCACAGTCTAATGACTGAAACATGTAAAAGAGAGCAGTTACATTATACCACTAAATTTTTTTTTTAATGGGGGGTACTTAAAAGATAAAGTTTACGGTACAAAACCAACAACAGTCAAAGAATTGAGGGTGGCTATCAAACAAGAATGTGCATAAATACTGAAAGAAATGTTTCTTGTTTGCAATTCCATTGCTTTGCAATATCAGTAGTGGACCAGAAAAGGTCATCAAGTTAAAAGCAGATGTCCATAAAAAAATGTTAAATTCTGTTTGTAGATTCTATTAGATTTTGAAAATGAACTGTATTTTAATAAACACTGACTTTAAAATTATTCAATATGTGTATCCTTTTTTTGGGGGTGGGGGGACACCCTGAAAATCTACATGAATATCATGTGTGTGTATATGTATGTGTGTGTATTTATATATTTATGTTTGTGTATATATACATATGTAAATATCAAATAAAGAGAATGAGTGCTCAGCATTGCATTGGTGGATTCTTTATTTGTGAATTAAGGCTACCATTGGAGACAAACACATATGTTTCATGTAATTAGCTTGACAATTGTTAAGGGCTTCTTTATCATGAATCCAATGGTAATCTTAATCTGTGTGTGTGTGTGTATGTATTTACACATAGTAAATTGTCAGTCACCATTGTCACCATTTAATGTCTATCTTTTCAATCAGGTAGTTCAAAAGGAGCCAATAGATCAGAAGACTGTGGTTGTGGCTTGTTCTAAGGATATATATATATATATATTAAAGATAAAGCAATTATTCATAGTCATTCTAGCCATTTAAAAGCACACTGAATTCACTTTTGATTTATTTCATGAGATCCTAAAAGTTTCTGTTCTATGACCCTCTGTGTCCCTAACAAATGCCAATAAGTTTCTGATTTCTTTCTGAAACTAAAAGGCATATTTCATTTCATTTAAAATTTTTGCATGCATCATTCAGTACATAAGCTCTACCTGGATTATCTAAATTCAAGTCTCGTCCACTTGAAGTATTTCTCTTGACTTACATTTTGTAATTAGTGTAAACTGTTGTAGTGTGAGTGTATATAGTAAAGAAACAAATTGTTATAGGTTATTATTTAACAAATAAAGTCTAGCATGAATACACTTTTTGTTTAAATATGAATACTTTGTTTTACATTGCTTATGGCAATGTAAATGTCAGAAATATTCTGATTGATATTTTGATGAGTAATAACAGGAATAAAGAGTACAGTGTATGCATGTGTATATAATACAAATACATCATCATCATTCTATGTCTGTTATTCCTTGCTTGTACAGGTTGGATGGGTCTACTCCTGCACATCAACTTAATGCTTGTTGTAGTCCATTGTCATCTCCTTCGTGAGGTTCCACAAGTTGCAGTGACCCAAATATCATCCCTTATGATTTTGTTTTCATTTCAAAATGAATCAAGTGCACAATATTGATAAGCCACAACTACAATGAAATATGGTGTCTGTTGCTCTCCTGATCACTTCAGAAGTGATTTCATTTCAGCTAGCTCTAAAGTATACTGCACTTTTAACACAATACATCTTTAAAGGAATTTTTCCCCAGACAAAAAGAACCCCACAGCTTCTGGCATTTAAACAACACATGTACATTAAGTATGTGGTATTGATAATGTTCACATTACAGAGTTGCTTCTATTGCATAATCTGAATTTCTTCTACATGTCTATACTTTCAGTTTTCTATCTTATACACTACAGCCAATTCATCTTACACCCATATTTTCCCCCTCAATTTAAACTGTCACTCATTCACATTAACATTTCACATACAATAGGGAATGTTCATCTCATTTCTTCCCATCCTTCATAATCTTCCAGATTTAATACCCATGTCTCACTACCCTACAAGATAACACTTCATATAGAAATATTGTATAATCTGTCTTTCATTCACAGATAGAATCCCTTTGTTGCCAGCAGAGACAATATCTCCCTAGATTTTTCCTATGCCATTCTTACTGTCGATACTTTTTCAAGACATCCACTTCCACTGCTGGTCAGGTCATTTAAATAACAGATGCTGTCAACTACATGCATGTGTGTATGAATTAAGAGGTGGAGAGTGAGAGGATGAAAGAAAGAAAATCTATTATCAAAATAAGCTTAATCAATATTTTCACTGCTTTGAGATATAAATTATGAATCTTAGATGATATAACTCATGATTTAACCATTTTGAAATACTGTAAGATGTCAATTATTTTCCAAGTTTAATTTTGAAAATTTTAACTGGATATAGTCAGAGCTTTATAAGTGCACTATGTCCATGGAAAAAGCACTTATCTTTGGAAACATTTTACTGAACTGAGACAAATGAAGAACAAATCTCCTTTTAGGCAACGTACAAATCTACTGCAGTCAACTTAATTGGAAATGTTTGGCATCATTTCTCCCTAACAAAGTGAACTCAGGAAATTAAGATTTAAGACTTTCTCTCAAGACTCATAATGGAATACCAAACAGACTCAAACTCACAATCTTATATGCTAACAGTCCAATACCTTATTCACTCAACTACTTTTTGAAGTCTCCAGGAGTTATGAGCAGCACGCTGTTATTGAAAGTTAAGATATTGGCAGAGCAAACCAAGGAAGAAGCTTTAAATGCTCAGTCAATATAAGAGTTTATAAGTAACAACTGTCCCATAATGTAGAAATTATAGTAACTGATACTAAAGATATTTAAAAACATCTGGAAAACTAGTCACATTAAAAGAAACACATACAAACATCACCATTATCATCATTTTATAGTCATTTGCCATCTATAGTTTATATCATGGAGGTGCAATGGCCCAGTGGTTAGGGCAGCGGACTCTCGGTCATAGGATCACGGTTTCAATTCCTAGACCGGGTGTTGTGAGTGTTTATTGAGTGAAAACACCTACAGCTCCATGAGGCTCCGGCAGGGGATGGTGGCGAACCCTGCTGTACTCTTTCACCACAACTTTCTCTCACTCTTACTTCCTGTTTTTGTTGTGCCTGTAATTCAAAGGGTCAGCCTTGTCACACTGTGTCACGCTGAATATCCCCGAGAACTACGTTAAGGGTACACGTGTCTGTGGAGTGCTCAGCCACTTGCACGTTAATTTCATGAGCAGGCTGTTCCGTTGATCAGATCAACTGGAACCCTCAACGTCGTAAGCGACGGAGTGCCAACAACAACAACAGTTTATATCAGTTCGCATTCTACCCTTGAAGATAAGTTGAAAGACAATGGCTCGCTTGTATGTTTCATTTTTGGCATGGTTTCTGTAGTTGAATGCCCTCCTTATATTCTAACCCTTTTTATGTACAGAGCACATTTTATCATGGTACCATCACAAGAGTGTCACAATGAAGTGCACTCTGAAATGTGGTTGATAAACAAAATCCAGGAGAAAGTCAAAGTAAGAAGAACTTAGATGGCTTCAGAAACTTTGTCAAATACCATTTACAGATTTCTTCATATTTGGAATCCTATTAACTTTTAATAACAAATCTCAAGTTATAGGATTAGTGAAAACGAACTTTAATGAGTTGGTAAATTTTGGAATACATTCCATGATATAATTATAACCAACACAAACAAGTAAATCAATAGTAGACAAATAATTTAACAAAAATTTATCTTTAAAGGAAAGAAAAACACCAAGTGGCAATGATGTTGATTTTTGTAAGAGAAGTTTAGTCAATTAGATTGATGGAAGTACTTGAATAATATTAATCTTATTGAACCCCAAAGGATGAAATATAATGTCAACTTTGGTTTGATTTGATATTTGCAAGGCATTTTGTCTAAGTTGTACTAATTCTGCCATCTAACACCCTGTCTGATAGTATTGAATATTAAGAATAAAGACAAAAAGTGGGCCAAGTATTTCTCTTTTTTTTCAATGGTGATGGCAAACAGTGCTGAATTATTACCATTATTAAAAATATTTTCCAATCAGACAACCAAAGATCTTAAGGATGAACTGAAAAGTGATTGGCATGGCTGATGGTATTAATATATAATGCAAATTAACAAAAACGTAGCATGGGAAAGTTATATAGAATATTGGAATGAGACAGTGATCAGAGAAAACTTAGCATCAGGTTTTATGCTTTATGTGAACTCAGAATATTACATCTCTCAGGTTAAATAACACAAGAAAGCTTGATGCACTGAATTGCAGTTCAACTATATACAACACAAACTGTACATTAAACCAATGCTGAGACAGATTAATTATAATAGTTGTTAATCTTCTGAAGAGATATTTGTCTTGCAATTTTCAAAGTTACAACAGATCAAACTTCACTAAGAATTATGTAACAAAAACACAGCAGGATAATTCTATTCTTTTACTGGTCTTCAGTCTTTAGGCTACAACAATCCCAGTATTTTACCAGATACTTATTCAATCAATGTCTTTTTTACTGATTAGTTAAATCCATCTAACGCCATATAACTTAATACTTAAACATCACATGGTCCTTTTTCGCTGAACTCAATAATTTACAGGCCATCACCTTGCCTGTATACACACAGCAGACATCTGCAGAGTTTCCATCTTTTAAATTCTACTCAGAGCACCTGAGTCTATGGTAGAAGAATCATATGGTTATAAAGCAAACTTCTTAACCACACGGGCATAACAGTACCATCATGTGTGTAACTTACTAATTATTGTTATTATATATGTCTTATACAAATTTGGTAATCAAGCATCAGATGTCTCCATTTACTGCCTTGCATTTTGTAATCACCAATCTTCAGGGAGAATAGTTGTAATTTTTAGGAGAGAGAGAACTGACAATTGCAACATTGAGAATCCATATGCAAAGGTATTAACAACATAATGGAAATTGTTTCAAGTGAAAAACAAAACTAGTTAACAGGCTCAATTTATGTATTATGTCAAGAAATAATACATTTAATAAAGTAAACAATCTTGTAATTTTAAAGGAGAAATGGCATGATTTCATTAGAAATTCTTTTTCAAATTTACAATGAGGATTATATGAACAAAAGGTATTGTTACCTAATGGAGTACATGATACATGGTAGTATATAAGATAGCACAGTTATCATATTGTGTTTGGTTTGAAAATTCTTTTTAGTTAACCAGAGTTCCTGGCTCACTGAAAACTCCCACCTAACTCACTCTGATGTATGGATAACAATGATAATAGATAATGCTGATATAGTTTCAATGGCCACAAAGAAGCTTTTTGGCTGTGTTTCAAATATGAATTCTTAAAATGATTAAAAGAAAATGTTCTTACAGTTGGCTATCAACCAAACTTTGATTCCCTTACAGTAGCGTAAGGTGGTCTACTAAATCACAAATTTTCTCATTGACCTGTCTTGACTTATTGCCTGTCAGTCAACATAAAGGCTTTCAAATCACAACTAATTTCATTCTTTTCATGTTTTCTTCTTTAACAACTGCACCAAACTACCATCCATTGAAACAACATGTCCTCACCACCTTATGTAAACAAAACTTAATGCTTTTGATTCTCAATACAGCTTATTGTAAATTCTTCATGTTTTAATCTATTTCTAATCCAATCTTTTCAGATGTCCTTCCAGCAACACTATCACTATTTTCCTGAAAATATCACTAACAAATAGAGTGATCTAAGAGATTTTGCAAACAAAAAATACTGTTTTATCATGAAACTAACCAGGAGGTTTTTTCCAAATAAGTCTACTACACACCATATCACAACAGTCCTAATAAGTAGAAGATTTAACATTCTAATTCAAATAATTTTTTAAAAAAATAAGTAGACACTTAAAAAATAAGTAGTCATTCTAATTCAAATAAATTTTAATAAATAAGTTGACATATTCAGACTAGAATCTCCATCTTGGTTGTTCAGTCACAAATTTCAACTGTTGTCCCTTCCAGCATTCTCTAGGTGCCTGCTGCATTTAGTAATATTCTTGGAATTTCAAACTGAACCTTTTATTAAATATAAAGAGATAGATTGTTCTCCTTCCTTTGTCCAGATCAAAGATAATCCATTGTGTAAAAAATAACCCTGATGCAGATAATATAATAATCCCATGGGAATATTTTATCCCATGGGTATATTTAATCCCATGGGTATATTAAAGGGTTCATTAAGAAAGATACCTGAAGAAGAGCAGAGGTTAGAATGATAGCAACACTGTGAGTATAACAACTAAGATGAGACCACTAGCATAAATATATCAGTATATAATTCTTTCTAATTTTGGCACAAGGCCAGTAACCTTGAGGGAAGGAGGCTGGTCGATTACATCAACCCCAGTGCTTGACTGGTATCTAGTTTATTGACCCAGGCAATGTCAACCTCAGTGGCATTTGAACTCAGAACATAAAGTCAGAAGAAATGCTATTAAGCATTTTAGTACAGAGAGATAACAGGACAACACTGTAGTAGGGTGGTGAGAGGGGGTGCTATGCTAAGAGAAGTAAAGCTAAGTTAGGAGTAACAGGTAGAAGGAAGTGACACTCGAGAAGTAGCAATTAGCAATGGTGAAATCAAAAGCTAAGAATGAAAGATGACAGAATTGAACAACAAAGAAAAAACAATGGAAAATGTAGAGAAATGACAAAATGAAAAATTTTTTGAATTAAAAATGAAAAGATGACAAGAAGCTGAGGTAGTGTGAAAGGTTTTAATAAATTATATGAACAGTGAGGAAGCCCTTGGAAATCCTCATTTAAAAATCCCAGAAAGTTATTTTCTTCAAATTTTCAAAAGTTCAAAAGGTCTAAAGGTTTTTTGAGAGGTAGGTAGGTAGATGGATGGATGGATAGAGAAACAGACATGCACACACACATACATACACAGGGGGGACCAACTGGTAGCATGTGGTCTGTGTATAGCCTTGTTGCTAGTTCTTGGATTAATTGGCTAAGTAAGTGCTTTCGGATCTATAATCCTTCATCAGACTTTCCAATGGTTATTACTAGATCACAACTGTATTGCCTGAGATACACCAATAACTTATATTAAGCATTTTGTCCAGCATACTCATGACTCTGCTCACTTGCTGCCTTATATCACCATACAATAATGGAAGTCAGACAAAATTAGTAATAGTGAAAGAATTCACTAATGTATACCATAATCGTAAGTCTCATCCCCTTAATAAAAATGATGTTTAAGCCTGAAATCACAATTTAACATAATTAGGATAAGAGGATGTCCTGACTATCATAAATACTCTTCAGATCAGCATCTATATATTGTACAATTGCATGTTCATTTCTACCCTTTGAGACATCTACACTAATAATAAAAAAAAAGGACAGTTGGTAGTTATGGCAGAAGTTGTAACAGAGATGGTATTGCTGACACTAAATGGAGAGAGAGAGAGAGAGAAAGAGAGACAAGTAAAATCAGCAGGTTTCCCGCATAATTTAAAGTTTCATTTAACTTTTTATACTTAGATATAAAGTCAGTTCTTAAATCCATTTGAAACAAATTAAATCCCATTCTATTTTTGTGCTGATTCAAACACTGATTGAAGCACTAAATATAACTTCTATAGTTTGTAGATGTGCACCCACGGTCTGTGCAGGTCATCCAAGATTAGTGAGATCAACACAATTCATATTTAAGACGTACAATTAAAACAAACTGATGACTGAAAACTGAATATAAAATATGTATAAACAATTAAAAACTATTGTTTTTAAACAGTTATGATACAGATGTTTATTTAAAAACAGAATTAACCTTTCAAGAAATTACCTTGACACTTAACTTAGTATGATTGGTTCTAAATAGTAATAACTTTGTATAACAAACTTCCAGTCAAGATAAAAAAATAGTTTTTTTTCTACTCTGTTTACTTCTCTGTACCGTGGAAGCGCAATGGCCCAGTGGTTAGGGCAGCGGACTCGTGATCATAGGATCGCGGTTTCGATTCCCAGATCAGGCGTTGTGAGTGTTTATTGAGCAAAAACACGTAAAGCTCCACAAGGCTCCCGCAAGGGTTGGTGGCAAACCCTGCTGTACTCTTTCACCACAACTTTATCTTACTCTTTCTTCTTGTTTCTGCTATACCTGTATTTCAAAGGGCCAGCCTTGTCACACTGTGTCATGCTGAATATCCCCAAGGGTGCACGTGTCTGTGGAGTGCTCAGCCACTTGCACGTTAATTTCACGAGCAGGCTGTTCCGTTGATCTGATCAACTGGAACCCCCGTCGTCGTAAGCGACGGAATGCCAACAACAACTTCTCTTATATTCACCTTCCTACAAATTGACTGTAGGTCCTGACACATCTTCACCACCATCTCTCTTTTCTAACTGGGCTAACCAAGTATCTCTTCCACAGCAAGACACTTATTCCAATCCTTCTATTATACTTTAACCTCTCATCACCTGGCATAAAGCCACTTGCCTCAATAATACACCCTTCAGTCAAGGGGTCTTGATATGCGAGTTACTTAGTGACTTCACTCATGCTGGTTCCACGTAAAAAGCACTCAGTACACTTTGTAAAGTGGTTGGCATTAGGAAGGGCATCCAGCTGCAGAAACTATGCCTAAGCACATATTGGGGCATGGCAAAGTGATCTGGTTTGCTAGCTCCTGTTGAACCATGAAACCAATGCCAGTGCAGAAAACAAACATAAATGATAATGATTCTACCCCTGGCATATGAGTAGAATATACTGAACTTTATAAAGCAAATTTGAGTGTAAATCATTTTATAAGGATAAATTTTTAAATGACAATGTGCTATGTTTATAAATAATGCAGAAAATATAAAACAAATAAAAATACTGCACAAATGCAAAAGTAACATTTCCTGAAAATATACCCAGTTTTTCTATATCCCATTGACCAAAAGGATTCAATGAGATCATCTCACAAGCTATCACATACAGAAATCAATAATTCATATAACAATGAGGAGCTATCGCCGCCATGGTGAGTTATTGCCGCCATGGTGATATTTATTACTTTAGAATTATCAACTAAAGAATACTGACAAAGTACTAATTAAAAATAATTAAAGTTTGTTATTTACCAACATGATATTTGAGCATATTCTACAGTAAACATATTAGGATTTTAGCTACAGAAAATCAGAGATGAGAGTCAATCCTATAAACAAACAACAAGTGGAATTGGTCAGAAAAGTTAAGAACATAGATGCAGGTTTGGCTGTATGGTGAGAAGCTTCATTCCAAACCATAAGGTCTTGCATTCAATCTCACTGCAATCTCACTTTAGGCAAGTGTCTTTTGCTATATCCTGGGTTAACCAAAGCCTTGTGAGTAGGCTTGGCCAACAGAAATTGAAGAAAGCCCATCATGTATTATATATATCATCATCATCATTTAACATTTATTTTCCATATATATCTCTGTGTGTGTGTATCATCATCATTGTTTAACATCCACCTTCCATGTTGTCATGGGTTATATATATATATATGTCGTTGTCGTCGTTTAACGTCCGTTTTCCATGCTAGCATGGGTTGGACAATTTGACTGAGGACTGGTGAAACCAGATGGCTACACCAGGCTCCAATCTGATTTGGCAGAGTTTCTACAGCTGGATGCCCTTCCTAACGCCAACCACTCAGAGAGTGTAGTGGGTGCTTTTACATGTCACCCGCACGAAGGCCAGTCAGGCGGTACTGGCAACGGCCACGCTCATCTCGCTCGAGAAACCTCATGTGTCACCCGCACAAGAGCCAGTCCAGGGGCACCGGCAACGATCTCGCTTGAAAATCCTACAACAACCCCACACAAGAGCCAGTTCAGGGGCACCGGCAACGATCTCGCTCGAACAAATTTCATGTGTCACCCGCACAAGAGCCAGTCCAGGGGCACTGGCAACGATCTCGCTCGAAAACCCTCATGTGTCACCCACACAAGAGCCAGCCCAGGGGCACCGGCAACGATCCCGCTCGGAAGATTTCATGTGTCACCCGCACATGAGCCAATCCAGGGGCACCGGCAATGATCCCGCTCGAAAGATTTCATGTGTCGCCCGCACATGAGCCAATCCAGGGGCACCGGCAATGATCCCGCTCGAAAGATTTCATGAGTTGCCCGCACATGAGCCAGTCCATGGGCACTGGCAACGATCTCGCTCGAAAATCCTACGAAAATCCTACGACGGTCCCACACAAGAGCCAGTTCAGGGGCACTGGCAACGAACTCACTCGAATAATTTCATGTGTCACCCGCACAAAAGCCAGTCCAGGGGCACTGGCAACGATCTCGCTCAAAATATTTCATGTGTCGCCCGCACATGAGCCAGTCCAGGTGCACCGGCAACGATCTCACTCGAAAACCTCATTTGTCACCCGCACAAGGTGTGTGTGTGCGTGTGTGCATATGTATATATGTATGAATATAAGTGTGTGTATGTGTCTTTGTCTCACACAATTGCTTGGCAACCAATGTTGGTTCGTTTACTTCCCTGTAACATAGCAGTTCGATAAAAAAAAATCATTAGAATAAGTACCAGGCTTTTGAAAATAAGCACTGGGGTCAATTTGTTCAACAAAAAAACTTTCAAAGCAGTGCTCCAGCATAGCCACAGTCCAATGACTGAAACAAGTAAAAACAAAAAAAAAAAATCAATTCACCAAACAATTATTAAATTTTAGTGATAACCAGCACATTTCCACAGTGGAAAAATTATTTTTCAGCATCAAAACAAAAACAATATATTACCAACACATTTTTTTTTTTAAACTTTATTTTTACATGTTCAATTAATATTCAGTAAAAACATTTCCCATTTTAATCATTCCACTCTTAATTAATTCTTGAGCTATCCATTCAGTATTAAGTTTATGCTTGATTATGGGCATGAAAACGATAAAGAAAAGAAATTGGAAATAGTTGAAAACAATTGTTTTTATATCTAAAATTTAGTTTTGTGATAAGATTATGATGACTTGCTTTTTTCTAATTATGAAAATCGATTGCTTTTATCCTTATATATTCACACGCATACACAGATACATATATGTGTGTATTCACTCACACACATATATACATATACACACACACACACACATATATATATGCATATACATATATATATCCGCACATATATACTCACATATATCCACACATATGTACACATACTCATATATACATTTATACATGGATATATATACACACACACACATCTATATATATATGCACACACACGCACATCTATCTATCTATCTATATATATATATATATATACATATATATATATATATATATATATATATACACACAAACACACACATGTCTATATACACACACACACATCTATATGTATACACACACACACCTGTATATATACACACACACACCTATATATATACACACACACACACATATATATATATATATATACACACATTCATATACATATCCCACAACCACCTTTCCTCTTTTCATTCTACTTTTCTCCTTTCCCAGGTCCTCCCACTTCTCCCCTCCACCTTCTCTCCTTGTTCACTCATTCATGCTTCATCCACCGCCTTCTCCTGCCCTTCCCACACTTCCCCACTTCTCTTTCCCTTCTCACCTCAATCTCTTCCTTTCGCCAGCCATAATACGTTCCTCATAATACCCCTCTGGTGCCAACAGCCTCCAATTGCTCCAGCAAATTAGGTTGTGAACTATCACACTGCGCATTGAGCCCTAGCTAGTTTAGTACTTTGGAATTATTTACTGATGCCTACCACCATGCAGTTGGTCACTAACTTCCAACAGCATTCAATGCTCTGACATCTCTCTGGTCAAACTTGTCATTCCCACCATCGTCAAACCAGCTGGTAAGTGCAGTGAGCTGACCTCTCCAGAACTGAAGCTATGCAACAGCTCTAGAAGCTCCCCTTCTATCATCCAATGCCCCTTGATCTTACCCCTACTACAAACATCTACCACCCACCATATCATCCAAACCCCACGCACACACCCTACACCCATCGTCTGTTTCATTCCCAAGATCCACAAGTTCAAAAGCTCTGGGTGCCCTATTGAATTTGCCCGTAACTGCTCCACTGATCTCTTTTCCGCCTACCTCGATACTCTCCTCACCTTTCTTTCACATGCAATAATATTAATATTACAACACATCCTCCTACAAACCATTACCCCATGCTACTACACTCCCATACTTGCAGACCTCCACACACTCCATACAAGGAAACACTCATATATATGCTCACATCACCTGACCTCCACCTCCCTTTCTAACTCCCCTCACCAAACCACATTCCCACCTGGCGTTTCTTTTTCTGCAAACATTCATTCTCCTCATCTATTTTGTGTTTTCTTTCTTTCTCCTGATGAAGGACTAGCATCCAAAATGTCAAGACTCTCACTCTTCTCTTTAAGAGTTAGTAAAATTTGTCCCCATCCGTGTTGTTTTCTTTCTTTGCTTATTGCTTTCTTAACATGTCCATATGTGTGTGCATATATATATTTATATATATATACAGATATAGATATATATAGATATAATTGTTAGAGAGGGCAACAAACGTTAAGGCAAGGCAAACATCTCAAGTCGTATACATTATTATTATTGGAAAAAATTATCCTCTTTAACAATTATATATCTCCTATATCAGAAATCTGCAATGGCTCCATAACTACTGTCTCGGCTATAACCTTGGAACCCTAGTAATCTGTTACAGCACTTACTTAGTGTACCTAATCGTTTAGATCACTTGTGAACTAAATCCCTATATATATTCACATACATGTATTGGAGACGCCACTATGAAAGGTTGCTCAATAAAGAGAATGAATGGGAGAAAGAGAGTCTGCTGAATATTGACCCAACAGAGGGACCAGCTATCCGAATTGACAGTACCTTGGTAGATAAGGCAATTAAGAGTATGAAGACAGGGAAAGCCCCAGGCCCAACAAGAATCACCGCAGAGAAGCTCAAAATATCTGGCCGTGTCGGCTATAGACTAGTCACCCATATAGTTAACCAGGCGATACATGAAGGAGTCATCCCCAATGACTGGGGTAGCAGCACCATAGTCAACTGCTACAAAGGTAAAGGTGACGCTTCAGATACAAATAATTACAGAGGTATCAAGCTGTTAGATCAGGTAATGAAGGTCACGGAGAGGGTCATAGTCCAAATAATTAGGGAGAGAGTCAGTCTAGATGAGATGCAGTTTGGGTTCATGCCAGGGAAAAGCACCACTGATGCTATATTTCTGGTAAGACAGCTGCAGGAGAAATACCTAGCCAAAGATAAACTTCTGTACCTGGCTTTCATTGACATGGAGAAAGTTTTTGACAAGGTCCCCCGATCCCTTATCTGGTGGTCAATGAGGAAACTAGGGATAGATGAATGGTTAGTGAGAGCTGTGCAAGCCATGTACAGGGACGCTGTCAGTAAGGTGAGGGTTGGCAACGAGTACAGTGAAGAATTCTGGGTAGAGGTAGGGGCCCACCAAGGTTCAGTCCTCAACCCCCTCCTTTTTATCATAGTCCTCCAGGCAATAACAAAGAAATTCAAGTGAGGATGCCCCTGGGAGCTCCTCTATGCTGACGATCTTGCTCTAATTGCTGAGTCACTATCAGAACTAGAGGAGAAGTTCCGGGTGTGGAAGCAAGGATTAGAATCAAAGGGCCTTAGAGTCAACCTAGCTAAAGCCAAAGTCCTAATAAGTAGAAAGGTAGGCAAAATACAAACCCCTTCAGGTAGATGGCTCTGCTCAATCTGTAGAAAAGGCATAGGTAGAAACTCTATAAAATGTACCCAGTGTAAGCAATGGACACATAAGAGGTGCAGCAATATCAAAGGACGGCTAACTAGAAAGATAGTTTTTGTATGTGGCAGATGCTCAGGAGCAATAAACACTGAAAATGTACAGAGAACAACTTCTGCCACCTTCCAGGGAGAAAAACTAGAAGTAGTTGATAGCTTCCGTTACCTAGATGAAGAAGTCAGTAGCAGGGGTGGGTGCTCTGAAAGTGTAGCTGCTAGAATAAGAATAGCCTGGACAAAGTTCAGAGAGCTCCTACCTCTGCTGGTGACAAAAGCCTCTCACTCAGTGTAAAAGGTAGACTGTGTGACGCATGTGTACAAACAGCCATGCTACATGGCAGTAAAACATGGGCCGTAACTTGTGAGGACATGCATAAGCTCGCAAGGAATGAAGCCAGTATGCTCTGCTGGATGCGTAATGTAAGTGTGCATACTTGACAGACTGTAAGTGCCTTGAGAGAAAAGTTGGACCTATGAAGCATCAGATGTGGTGTGCAAGAGAGACGACTGAGCTGGTATGGGCATGTGATGAGAATGGATGAGGATAGCTGTGTGAAAAAGTGTCACACCCTAGCAGTTGAGGGAACCTGCAGAAGAGGTAGACCCAGGAAGACCTGGGATGAGGTGGTGAAGCTCGACCTTCGAACATTAGGCTTCACCGAGGCAATGACTAGTGACCGAGACCTTTGGAAATATGCTGTGCTTGAGAAGACCCGGCAAGCCAAGTCAGACCATAACCCGTGACCTATGCCAGTGGTGTAACCAGCCCAATTATGCATACCTTTCTTCATTGAACACTAAACTCTGCTTGCGAAGACCTGTTGAGGCAGGTGAAATCGAAATCAAATTTGATGAGAGCACCACTTGACTGGCATCCGTGCTAGTGGAGCACTAAGAGCACCATCCGAGCGTGATCGTTGTCAGGGCCGCTGACTGGCTCTCATGCCAGTGGCACATAAAAAGCACCATCTGAACATGTTCGTTACCAGCGTCGCCTTACTGGCACTTGTGCCGGTGGCACGTGAAAGATAACATTTGAGCGAGGTCATTGCCAATGGCTCCTGTGCAGGTGGCACATAAAAAACGCCATTTGAGCATAGCCGTTGCCAGTACCGCCTGACTGGCCCTTGGCACATAAAAGCACCCACTACACTCTCGGAGTAGTTGACATTAGGAAGGGCATCCAGCTGTAGAAACTCTGCCAGATGAGATTGGACCCTGGTGCAGCCATCTGGCTCACCAGTCCGCAGTCAAACCGTCAAACCCATGCCAGCAAGGAAAGCAGACGTCACACGATGATGATGATATATATACACACATATATAAATAAATATCTATATTCCTATACATACATTCACACATGTGTGTGTGTGTGTAAAAATAGAGATATATATTTGTGTGTGTGTATATATATATATATATATATATATATATATATACACACACACACACAAACATATATCTATATTCCTATACATACATACATACATACATACATACATATCTACACAAACACACACATGTATATGCATATCTATACACATACATATGCATACAGATATATTGGTCAAATGTAGACACCTCCGATGAGAATCCAGTAAGATTTGGAAGTCAATTAAGGTTGTTCATTATTTTTTCAATCTACGGAGAAATAACTAAAATAGCCAACATAATATCTCAATGCTGTGTGGACAGAGATCCCCATTGACAAGCCCCTTATATTAAATAATGTGTTAAATGGTATGCAAATTAGTAACTCCAGTCTTCATTAGCTGCTGTAACTGGTGAGTATATAAACAGATTGGCAGCTTGTTTCTCTGAGATTGGTCAAACTGGTGTAAATTCTTCTGATGAGGATCTAATAATATCTGAAAATAAATTAAGATTGTTCATGTTTTTCTATCTACAGAGAAACAGCTAAATTATATGTGTGTGTAACCTTAAAATGCAGCGGTGTTAAAGCACCTATGCTGGTGCTGCAGGGATGTAAACAAACCAATACCAGTTGTCAAATAGTGGTCAGAAATAAACACAAAGATACACATGCACAAATACATACACACACAAAAATATCTATATATATATATATATATATATATATATATATATTAGTGGTTGCCTACTCCCTATGCAGACTCTGACAACCTCTTGTACTTACACCTTAGATCCATCATGGCATCTTATGTGGCTTTTTAAACCAGACAATATACTGAAAAGACACCCACGTAGATTGCATATGTGATTTGGACCACCTTGAGCTGCAGTTAGGTTCTGATCTTTGTGGATCTTAAAACGTCTTTTGAGGCCTTCGTTAGATTCGCAGGCCTTATGGCATACAGACCCGCACAACAGGCTGCTTCAGTTTTCATACAAAATCCACTTAGAAGGCTTTGGTCAACATGGGAGTATAGTAGAAGACAATTGTCCAAGGTGCCTTACTGTAGGACTGAACATAAAACACTGTATATGTATTTCTTCTATAGAAACTCTCTTAACTCATCTCTGATGATGGGATATCATTTATTTCCCTGAAACAGCTGTAAGACCACCTTTCCCATTTTAAATATCCTAGAAATATCACAATGCCTTAGCCTTGTTATCTTATTTTATTTAGCATATATATATATATATATATATCGTGCTGGTGGCACATAAATAGTACCATTTGAGCGTGATCTTTACCAACGTCGCCTTCCTGGCACTTGTGCCAGTGGCATGTGAAAAGATATTCGAGCGAGTTCATTGTCAGTACCGCTGGACTGGCTTCTGTGCAGGTGGCACGTAAAATACACCATTTCAAGCGTGGCCGTTGCCAGTACCGCCTGACTGGCCTTCGTGCTGGTGGCACGTAAAAGCACCTACTACACTCTCGGAGTGGTTGGCGTTAGGAAGGGCATCCAGCTGTAGAAACTCTGCCAAATCAGATTGGAGCCTGGTGTAGCCATCTGGTTCACCAGTCCTCAGTCAAATCGTCCAACCCATGCTAGCATGGAAAGCAGACGTTAAACGACGACGATGATGATGAAATATATACGATATCACTATTCTTATTCAGAATTAGGAAAAGCAACTCATTATTATCTTTACACAAAACCAGAAAAAAAAGATTTCTTAGATTTTCTATCAATAGCAATCCACATTAAACTATACAGAATCCTAATTTATCACACATTTTCGTAGATAATGCTTAAAAAGTCAAAACCAAAGGCAAAAAAATACTAGTCTCCGTGTGTTATATAAAACCAAATATATGCAATAAAAGATATAACTTCTGATAAGAATCCAATAAGCTAACAATCTAACATAATTAAACATGTAGCTTGTATTTTTTTATGTTTACAGAAAATTGCTGCCTGTATGTTTCAACTTACATTTGTCATAGAGCTAGTTGATTCAACAGTTGAAATCATTACTTGAGAGAGAGCTTCCCAACTTTCAGCTTATTGGCACTGATAGTGCAGTAGATGATTGTTTAACATCTAATCTGGTATCTCTGATTCTTCAATGTCATCTGCTGTGAATACAAGGATGTATAAGGGCCCTTGCACTCCTGGATAAAGTAGGCACCATAGTCTCCAACAACAACAAAAAAGGTCAAAATACTATAGAAGTAAATTATATGTTATCTAGAGTTCATGCTTCAGAATTACAGGAAAAAACAAATGTTGACTTATCCTGTTTCTGAAAACAATAACAAAGTAAAGTGGTTACAAATTGTGAACTGAACAGGTCTGCAAACTTAAATTGCAAACAGAAATCACTACAGCACAACAGTACACAACTTCAGTCTAATCACAAGGCAATGAAAGAACATCTACATGGTTGCTCAACATGCTAAGAATACAGTCAAATCTCCCTAACCAGCCTGAGACCACCCCTGGTTCTATGATATAATCTTCCTGCTTTAACCCTTTCATTACCGTATTTCTGTTGAAATGCTCTGTATTTCTTTCAATTAATTTTAAATATAACAAAGAATTTAGTAAAATAACTTAGTTATCATTAAGCTAATGTTAGGAACGTGGAGGCGCAATGGCCCAGTGGCTAGGGCAGCGGACTCGCAATCATAGAATCGCAGTTTCGATTCCCAGACTGGGCATTGTGAGTGTTTATTGAGCGAAAACACCTAAAGCTCCACGAAGCTCCGGCAGGGGATGGTGGCGAACCCTGCTGTACTCTTTCACAACAACTTTCTCTCACTCTTACTTCCTGTTTCTGTTGTGCCTGTAATTCAAAGGGTCAGCCTTGTCACACTGTGTCACACTGTATCTCCCTGAGAACTACATCAAGAGTACACGTGTCTGTGGAGTGCTCAGCCACTTGCACGTTAATTTCAGGAGCAGGCTGTTCCGTTGATCGGATCAACTGGAACCCTCGTCGTCGCAAGCGACAGAGTGCCAATAAAATGTTAGGAACATAAATTGTGACTAAGGTTTGGTGGAAGATTTTAATTCAAAATGTATAAAAACAAGACATTTGTGCTACAGAGCCAGAGGCAGTTTCAGCCGGGTTGGTAACGAAAGGGTTAAAGTGAACCAAATTAAAATTTTCCATCAATATTCCATGTTAACTCAAGTTCCAAACATTAGCTTAATAATGACAAACTTATTTTACTATATTCTTCTTTATTTTTAAAACTAATTGAAACTAAAGCAGTGTATTTCAACAGAGATATGGTAACGAAAGGATTAAAAGGAAGGAACAATACATTGGATGATAACATGATCCTAAAACACTTGAGAGGTATGACTGTAACGCCTTTGATCAGAGGTGTGCCGAATCAAAACTGACATGAAGCCAGACAAACACAAACAATAAATAGCCAGCTACTTCTACAGAGATAAGTGACTCATGTCTGTATTTGTATTTGCAATATAATAAAGATCTGGGCAAGTAAATAAAACAACAATGAACATCTCTGAAGATTGACATTTTCCTGTATAAGAAATTCAAAAAATAAAATTTCTGAAAGCATATAAATCACTCAGCAGAGAACACATTCCTCATAAATATATAATAACACATAAATACATAAAACAATCAGTTCATGAAAAGAGCAACAAAGAGAGAGATACATTCTCATTATATAAATTGGCAAATTACTAAAACCATAACAGCAGACAAATAAGTCATGGAAAATTTAATAATTTGATACAGTGTCTAATATAAATAAAAAGGCGGTGAGCTGGCAGAACCATTAGCATGCTGGGAAAAATGCTTAGCAGCATTTCATCCATGTTTATGTTCTGAGTTCAAATTCTGCAGAGGTCAACTTTGTCTTTCATCTTTTCAAAGTTGATAAAATAAGTACCAGTTGATCATTGGGATTGATGTAATCAACTTAGCCCATCTCCCGAAATAGTTGGCTCTGTGCCAAAATTTGAAACTCATATATATAAACAAAGATCACTAGTGGATGTAATTTATTCCTTTCTTTCATTTTTTAAAATATTTTTGTTAATCCCAAAAAAGAGGGAGAGCATTTTTAAAAACTCTTTGCATTTGAGGAAGTTTATGTGGGTGATTCTGCATGTAGAGAACAACTACAATAAAAGAATTGCAAAAGCATGTAATTTTGAAAGCAATGTTTTAGAATGGCGTCTTAAAAGTACCTCTCAGAGGAGTATTGCAAGAGCATCAAATAAATTTAGGAGGCAATATGGAATTAGTAAATTCAGAAAAGTGATAAAAGAAGTATGGCTTATGCACCTTCTCAGATTTGTAAGCAGTAACCTTGAAGGAATTTTATGTGGTCATTGTCAAACACTACCAGCTGCTTCAAGGACTGAATTATCTGTTATTTACAATATGTTGATTGCCTCCATATTTTTAGTTATGTATTGTTTTAATCTGGAGGGGGCTGTTCTAATGACCTCGCTGAAAACCTGTGAAATATGCAGGTTTCTTCTGAAGACTTACAAGTCAATGGTCACAGGAAAAACATGAACAGGAAGGGAATTCCAGACAACTAATCTTCTAGGGAAGAAGGACTGGGCATATGGATAGTGTGAGAAAAAGCCTGGTCCTTATTCTATCGGTCTCTTTCAACAAACCACATTACAGAGGATGTAAACAAACCAACACCAGTTGTCAGCAGTGGGGGGGGGGGACGAACACAGATACACACACATATATATATAAATATATGATGGGCCTCTTTCAGTTTCCATCCACCAAATTCTCTTACAAGGCTTTAGTCAGCTTGAGGCTATAGTAGAAGACACTTACCCTAGGGGTCATGCAGTGAAACTGAACCCAGAACCATGTGGGAGGGAGTGATGATTTTGCATTATCTTCAGTCATGTAAAGAAATATGTGTTGGTTATAGCAGAAAAAAAAAATGATTCAATATGTTTAGCAGGTGATTAACAGAAGATACTTGAGAGTAATTTTTTCAGGTGTTGAATTTGAGATATGCTGGTGATTCCACATAATCAAAAAAGGTTATTGCTGAAGAGAGGGAAATCTTACACTTTTGTTTCCTAAATTCTACAAGTGCCTTTTCTTTTCATAGTTAAAGATGATAATTAAATTTCTGCTGGATAAGATGCCTATCTATCATAGACGTAATTCCTGGATGATTTTTATTAATGAGAGTTGTTAGGTGAACATCAAATGAAATGTCAGAAACAACAAAACAGTTTCAGCATATCTGTAATCTGACATCTCATTTTCTCAGCTGATCACATTAGGTACTTAGCAATAAATATTTATATTCTGGAGTCATAGAGGATAAGCTTGCTGATTTTCTTTTTCAGCCAAACTACTTGTAGCAAAAAGGGATGATGAAATAAAATTGTGTTACAGGAGAGTAGTCAAAGAATGATTGGTTGTGTGCTTAAAATGGAATTGGAATCAAAAAGCATACATATATATATATACATATACAAATATAAGGAGCAAAAATACTGGAGATTCAGTAAACAACACGTGGTAAAATTATGAGTTGAAAATATGTAAAGAAAGAAGAAAAATACCTTTGTTTCACATAGTTTAATATTTTTTTAATATAAATATCTACATATTATATAGGTGTTGTAAAATCCAATCGATTTTCGCTATATATATATATATATATATACATACATACATACAGACACACATACATATATTGCTTAGGCATAGTAAGACTAATAATCTGGTGTAGAACTCAATATACATATGCTTCAGAACAAAGCATTAGTTAACTACAGAGCAATAATAAGAAATGAAATGACAAAAGAATAAGTGATTATCTTACGAACTTCATTAGCTTACAGCTATTTCTATTATAAGACGCAGTAAACTCATAGTTCAGTGCCTGAGTAACACCTTAGAGGTCACTTCATATTCAAGGCTCCAATGAAGCTAGTGTGTTACTCAGGCACTTAACTATGAGTCCACTGCATTTTAGAACTGAAACAGCTGTAAGCCAATGAAGTTTTTAAGATAATCGTTTATTTCTTTGCTATCCCATAATATATATATATATATATATATATATATATATATATATATATATACATATATATATATATTCTTTTACCTGTTTCATTCATTTGACTGTGACCATGCTAAAGTACAGTCTCAAAGGGTTTTAGCCAAAGAAATCGACCCCAGCACTTATTCTTTGTAAGCCTACGACTTATCCTATCGGTCTCTTTGGCCGAACCGCTCAGTTATAGGGACATAAACACACCAGCCTCGGTTATCAAGCGATGGCGGGGAGGCGTACACACACACACACACACACACACACACACATATATATATATATATATATATATATATATAGATGACAGGCTTCTTTCAGTTTCCGTCTACCAAATCCACTAACAAGACTTCGGTCCAAGGCTATGGTAGAAGATACTTTTTCTTTTCTTACAGCAGAACCTGAAGAGAGGGTTCATTCAACAAAGCTAATCAAAACCTTTAAAACGAACATAAATATAGCGATATAATTATAAAGCCAGAGCTAACTAATAGAATATATATCGTCGAAAGCCTTATTGTGCTTTCTTAACAGTATTTACAAATGAATTACGTTGAAGTCCTGAATAAAATTATTGGCAGAAGATTTGACCGATGAACCAATAACCCGAGACTGTATGATGGGATTTGTTGAGTAAGATGTGATTCAACATTGTTCAGAGGATCCGACAGAGAAACAGGACAAAAGCACAGAGGACTGTAGACGGACTCTGGAGTATTATGGATTCATAAAATATATATAGCCTGTGTGGGGGTGGGAGTGTGTATTATAAAATAAAAATGTTAATTTTTTCCTAAATTAATATGAGCTGTGTACTTTTTTAAAGTTTTTGTTTCAATATTGAATTTTCTAAGTGAATGTTTGAAATAATTCTGTAATATTACCTGTGAAATATTCTATTATTTTATATAATTTTACGAATCGCATTGTTTCATACACGTCCTATTTTAAAACAACAAAACTAGAATTCGAAAGTAGAGATCAAAAGCAACGGGAAGGTGTTTGGATACTATTTTTTTTAATGACGTGATGACCGAAGACACTACTAGAGGCCACGTGTATCGAGACTGAGTTGAGCCAACATCAATACAATAATTATCTTTGAAGCGAAACCTTAATAGCAATAGACCAGCGAAGAACTCGCGCGATAGGGACAATTAAATCCATGATAAAAGAGGCTAACTGGAAAAGCCGATCTCATTACAATGGAAAATAACTATAGCATTTTGCTTTTTATTGAATGAAACTAGGCTTTAATGTGCACATATGTACGGAAATAGTCTGTGGCGAAGTTGAACCAAAACCATGCATATTGGACTTCAATTATTCGAAAACTAATTTTTTTTTTTTTTATGAATTATTTCTTTCTTCGCTCTGCAAAAAAAGTGTGGTAGAATCAACAGCAGTGGTAATAGAAAACAAAAGAGTTGCTGTTGAATTATTACCGAGTGTACACAATACAGAGTTTTGATTAGAAAAAAACAAAAACAACATGAATACTGTTTCTTTTATTGTTTTTGATAATAGCACTTCAGTGTGTGTGTAGAAAAGGAAAATAAATTTTAAAAAAAATTTAATTAAATTGCAAATGAAGAGTTGGTATGACTATGGAGATCCGGTAATTCCTTTGAAGGAGTTCGCACTTGACAACGCTGACTGTAACAGCTGATATCTTCAGTCTTTTTTAAACAACAGTGAAGGACGATGTGTGTGAGCGTGTATATACATACATATATACGTGAGTGGATAGATAGATTGATTATAATCATTCAATATTATTGTCTATACAATATTAAATACAAACGCAAATAATCTTTAGGTGCATAAGATGTTCCACAAGATTATTATTATTATTATTATATATATATAATAAATAAATAAATATATATGTGTGTATATCCATATTTTTCCGTATATATATATTATATATATATATATATATATATATATATATTCACAGGCGTTCATTTCCACAGAAATCTCTATAACCAGGTGGAAAACGAAGAAGTATACATGCTCATCACTGAAAATGTCACAAAGAAATAAAGAAATCGAAAGGAAAAGTTAGAAAAAAGATAAATTATTGCTCAGCTACCGGTTATAATAAGCATACTCCGAGCCAGCATTACAGCTGCTAGAAATAGCAGTCAAATGTCCTTCAAATCACATCTTACTATCTTGGAAAAAAGACACAATGGATAGGATAGTGGTAGATATAAACCTAAAAAGCGAGGATGATCATGGTCGGAATACTTCTAATTATAAGTTCGCTAGGTTAGAGCTGACTTGGGGATAAACAAGAACATGCTTCATTTGATTGTGTTTGATTGAATATTGCAGAGAGGAAACCTTTCTTTTAAATTCATCAAAATCATTTGCAATGGAATTTCCAAATAACAGTATGACTAATTTGGTAGTGTTCGTTACAACATTTTACTTGAAATTCTACAAACACGAAAATGTAATAAGAGGTTAAAGAAAACAAGAGTATTTAGCAAATGAAATACAATTTTTAAAAAATAATAAATAAATCTGAAGTTAATATAAAATAGTTCATTTAAACGATAATGATTAGGGACATAAAGATATATTTCTGGCAAATATGTAGATTTTATTCACGTTATATTACCTATATCACATTAGATAGACCATGAACATGGTAGTTTCACAGGAACACAAGGTTTGGGTATATGTAGATATCAGATATAGATGAAGGCGCGAATACAAATGCCCTAGGGTCGAAGTGGTGGGAGTGAACTCGTAGTTAAATGAACCAAGGAGTTATTTTTATTCATTAATATATGCAGACATGAGAAAGACAACAACCATACTGATGAGCATCACAGTAGAATTTAAACGGAGTGAGAGAGAGATAAAGAGAGAAGCTATCACCACATCAGGTTATAAGACGGATTCGAAGTTCTACTCGGAGAACGATATACTCATTCTCAATTCATCAGTCGAAAAATAAAACACATGGATAAACAGATGTAACACATGTGAAGGTGGAAAAATACTAAACGGAATTAAGAAAAGATCAATTGTAAAAACAATGTACTATTTGTCAAAATAACATAAAAACATTAACAAACATAGAACATCATGATGGTGATGATGATGATGATGATGAGATTGTAGTAGTAGTAGTAGTTAAAGCAAAACAAGATTGGTTTTAGCGATGCAAATTTAAAGAATGGGAACCCAATTCCGAGATCTTGAATAAAAAGGAAAAACTAAACCAGGTACCCTGTTAGACTGATTCAAAGGATTTGGGCTCGGTTAATAGAAAAAATAATGGTTAAAAATAATAACAATGACTGGCATAGTTGGCAGACGATACATTAAATAGGGATGGTGAAAACAGCGAAGAAGCGAACGGAATTCGAAATAGAAATAATTTATTTCCATACGTGGTTAATAGTGGATTGTTATGATATAAACAGCTCTAAAGTTGTGGCAAGAGGTTAAGGTTAAAGCAAACAGGATAATTTAGAAAACAGTTAGAAATGTCAGATCAAAATGTCAAGAGTGAACAGAAACGAAAATATTTAGAGAAAGAGAGAAACTATAAAAGAAATTATTATTATTATTATTATTATTATTATTAGAGATAAAAATAAAATGAGATGGATTAGAGAAGAAAAGAAAAACGAGAGAAAATGATGGAAAGTGAGTTACCTTTATGGAAAAAAAATAGTGGTCCTTGTATTAGTACTAACAAGGATAACAAGCAATTCCGTAGGGAGGTTTTGTCCGGTTGATGTTTTAGCTCCACTGAGTGTAGCAAAGTGCCGCTGGACAGTTTTCTTTCACAAGGCCGTCCACAAAGTACGGAACAGAGAAGCGCAACATACACATAGAATGAACGACTTGTCCTGTTAGTGGGTGGGGAGAGAGAGAGAAAGACAGAAAGAGATAGAGCGAGAGAGAGATATATATATATATCAGCGGTGGACTGGAAGCGAGTGGGAGGCCAAAAGTGAAAGCTAATGACAGCAGCAGCAGCAGCAGAAGCAACAGCAACAGCAGCAACAACAGCAGAAGAGGCTTCGTTCACCTTCACTTTGTATTGCTAGTAACTCCGTTAGAATGACTTCCGCCCTCCAAAGGACGGACATGCGTACTCGCAACTGTCGGCGGTCACTACCAGTACGCACATGACAGTTTCGAATCGCGTAGTTATCGCTTTGGTATAAATTCTTACCAAAACTATAGCTTTCTGACGATATATGTTATTACAGTATACATATTATATATTTGTTGTTTCTTATCTTACTCTGAATTATGTAAGTTCTTCGTGAGAATCTATAGATTCTCTGCAGAATGCCTAAATATTAATTCCATTTCGGAACGAGTTGGTGTTTTTTGCAGTTTTACAATTTTTTTTAATTGATTTTTTTTTTATTCTGAATTCATTTCAATATTGCTTTAATAATTATATAACATTACGAATGTCGAGAAGCGCTCTCTGAATTTAAATTTTGATCACTAGAAACAAAGCAATTTTAAACCAAACTGAAGTCGATCATTAGTAAACAAATGGAATTTTTTAAGAAGTTAAACGAGGTAGAAGAATTTTCATAGGATTTTTCCCGTGAAGCTTCTAATATTTAATCAGATATTGATTTTATGTTAACACTGCTAGCTGGATGAAATACAGCAACTTTTGTAACTGGAAAGTACGGCATGACATTTTCTTTTTAAATGTGAATATCTATAGGTTTCATGCTCAGTGAATAAAATAAACTTGGGAAATGATAGGATCCCTCTCTATTCTAGCATATGTAAGTGTACTAAACATATATATATATATATATACACACACACACACACACACACACACACATATATATATATATGTGTGTGTGTGTGTGTCTGCATGCATTTATTTAAATGAAATAATATAGCAGAAACCAAAATAAACACCGTAAGGTGTATATATTTTAGAGTGCTGAAAAACGGTAGAGACTATTTTTTACAAAGGTATTTTTCTTTAATGGCTAGTGAGATAAGTTAGACGGAACAGCCACGTTTCATGTATTAAGAAAATTAATTACTTAGTCATAAAATCTAAACTAAACAAGACTTAATTATAGTGGGACTTAACGCTGATAAATAATGAAAACTGTTTCATAACTATTAAATCATGAGTCGCATATCCTGGTGTTAAATTATCCAAGTTTATAATCTTGTTTGTTAAATGCTGCGATAATTGACAAATGGTGAGAATGTTTAATGTAAAATAATCATCATTGTGTCAGTGAAGATGAAAGAATGGGTGAGTAAAACGGTGGTCACTTGAATTAGGCATGGTTTTTCTTTTACCAGAATATACTCAGGAGTTCTTCCCAGATAGATTTGGATGGGGCAAAATTTATGATGGATGGTGATCTCTTCAGTTGCAATTTTACTATTTATAGCTAGCTGTAAAGCTTAAAATTGCAATACTACCACCAAGTGACCTTGCTGCTTTAAAGGCATGGAATCATCATTGAAAGATGATGTTTATCTCATAATGTGAACCGAGGATAAAAATTTCAGTAACTTAAAAATTGCATACAAACTCAATGAGATCGTTTGAAATCTTGGTTGTTTTTTATAGGAAAGTAACTTAATTTTTTATCAAAGAATGATGGTACTTTTCCATAAGTTAGTGTTGTGATTGATCATATTTAACTAGCAAGAACATCAATTTCTAGGGAACATTATTTTAAAAACATTTACTTACCAAACTAATTATTTTTAGATTTTTCTAAAATTATATTTTTGGATCATTAACCCTTTAGCATTTAAACCAGCCATGTCCAGCCCAAATATTCTGCCCATTTTGTGTTGGGACTGGCCGTATTCAGCCTCCTATATCTATCTTATAATGTCATTGTAAAAATAAACAATCACACCATTGAAATCTCAACACAAAAAAAAAAAATAATGCATGTGTAATTCAAAACAATGCAAAGAAGCAAGCATTATATTGGACAGAATAATCTGAATGTTAAAGGGTTAATACAAAAAAAAGAAAACTTTTGGCAAAAGCACATAACATTAACTCGGGCTGTATCCCCAAAACTGGTTCTTGCTTCAGGTCCAGAAAATATCTAGCCTTCAACAGAGGCTGACACTCTACATGGCTCAAATAAGACCTGCAGCTGTGTACTGCTTCCATATCTTGGACAGTGCTGGTGCCATACACACGCACATATATATCCTGGACTGCATCCAGAGAAGGGCCAGTCAACTAATTGGAATTAAATCCTCAAACGACTTGCTGCTGCTTTTGGTCTAGCTCCCTCTGTCTTTTCTGTCTATAATGGCCTCAGTGCCTTAAAACTAACTGGTTTTGTACCTCCATCATTTAACCCCATGACCTACACATCTTTCCACCTCTTGTCACTCTTGGTGCATCCGACCAGCTCAAGCCTTCATTGCCACTGTGCCCAGTCCTCTCTCATCAGAACGTCAGCCTTCTGGAATCTCCCTTTTCATGCCTCTCTTCTAGGAGTTGACTTGCAGACAGATTTGGTTACTATTTCTAGCAGGTTAAGAAACCATATAGGGGCTAATTTAGTATATTTAAGGTTATGACCACTGTTACTATTTCTCATTTACACAATCATTATTCTTGTTCCTTTCTCCACACTCAACAAGATGTATACACACACACATATATATATACACACACACACACACACACACATATATGTATGCATTGATAGATAGAAACTGCAAGAAACCTATATGTATTTGTGTTTGAGTATATTTTTGTTCTGACAATATGGTTGTAAAGAAGCATCACCATCACACAAGTGAATGTTGTGCGTTTCCAGTCTTCTTCCATGAAAAACACCTGGGGACATGGAGAAATATTATCTTGCTTGGAAACAGGTGAGTGTTGGTGATAAGAAGAGCATCTGGCCATTGAGAATCTGCCTCAAAAAATTTCATCTAACCCATGCAAGCATGGAAAAGTAACAGGTGGATGTTAAATGACAATGATGATGATATATTTTTCATCTTTTACTTGTTTCAGTCATTAGATTGCAGCCATACTAAGGCACCTCCTTGAAGAATTTTTAATCAAATGAATTGACCCCCAACACTTACTTTTTTTTAAGCCTGGTACATATTCTATTGGTCTCTTTGCCAAACCACTAAGTTATTTGTTTCAGTCATTTGACTGCGGCCATGCTGGAGCACCACCTTTAGTCGAACAAATCAACCCCAGAACTTAGTCTTTGTAAGCCTAGTATTTATTCTATTGGTCTCTTTTGCCAAACCGCTAAGTTACGGAGACAAACACACCAGCATCGGATGTCAAGTATTGGGGGGCGACAAACAGATACACAAGCATACACACACATAAATATATACATACATACATACATATATATATATATATATACAACAGGTTTCTTTCAGTTTCGTCTACCAAATCCACTCACAAGGCTTTGGTCGGCCTGAGACTATAGTAGAAGACACTTGCCTAAGGTGCCACGCAGTGGGACTGAACCCAGAACCATGTGGTTGGTAAGCAAGCTACTTACCACACAGCCACACCTGCGCCTATATATACACACACAACAAGCTTCTTTCAGTTTCTGTTTACCAAATCCACTCACATGGCTTTGGTCAGCCAGAAGTTATAATAGTAGACACTTGCCCAAGGTGCCATGCAGTGGGACTGAACTCAGAAACATGTGGTTGGGAAGCAAGCTTACCACACACCCATACCTGCACCTATTTGGGTGCACATTTAAAGCCTGATGTATATCAGAAAACAATAGATTGCAACCTGCTGCATACTACCAAACAATGTCTATATACAATATTTCTGTTAGTAGACGGTACAATGGAAAGGTGGTGAGCTAGCAGAAACTGTAGCGCGCCGGGCGAAATGCTTAGCAGTATTTTGTCTGCCGTTACGTTCTGAGTTCAAATTCCGCCGAGGTCGACTTAGCCTTTCATCCTTTTGGGATCAATAAATTAAGTACCAGTTACGCACTGGGGTCGATGTAATCAACTTAATCCCTTTGTCTGTCCTTGTTTGTCCCTTCTATGTTTAGCCCCTTGTGGGCAATAAATAAATTTTAAAAAATAAAATAAGTAGGTACAATGGTTCTGTTAGTAGAAGGTATCCAGAAGAGATGATGACACAAGAAGAAGTAATGAAATGAAGTATCAGTTATGTTGAGCAACACAGGCACTAGATGAAACAGAATCAAGAAGTGGTGATACAGCATCCAGTAAGCCCATCTGTCCAAAGTCAGTATGGTAAAATGGATATTAAAATGACAATGGTGGTGACTTCCTGCTGAGAGAGATCTTGAATAATCTCATTGCTATAAAGCACCAAACTTCACATAAAATCTTCATACATGAATGAAGGAGCTTTTACATGGTCACTCAACATGCATCAAAAATGCCTCAAAATTTTTATCAGATCACATAAAAGGAGGATACTTTAGTTGATGTAGTCATGGATACAAAAATTATTAAAAATATGAAAGGCAGGCTGGTCATGACTGGAATGTGTTTGATCATACGTCTACAGCTCTATCAACATTGGCTTGGTAGTGGCCAAGCATCATTAATTTTTAATTAAAGAGATTTCAGTTATAAAAACTAATTTTTAAAACAACACTTCAATCAGTCCTCCGTTACTGCATCATACAGTCAAGTAAGAGATTTTACTGCCTTGTATAAATGCACAGTTTCAAGGATGAGATTCAAATTAAAGAATTATCAACCAGGAAATAAACACTACATTAGATAGTAAGTAAGGTGGCTGGGTATTACTTGAGGGAGAATTGGCTGCTATTTCAGTAAATCAAGGGATCATAAAGCATAATTGTACCCAGATGGATACTCCTTCTTTATTTTAATTATTGGTATTTTTGATTCTTTACTTTGTAGGAAAGGAAAATCATCTCACTCATATATTATTTCTTAATTTCAAAAGTAATTCCTTTCCTTAGATATAAAAAAAAAAGAGGCAAAGCAAACAAAAGATAATTAAATAAGATAAAAATTATCAAAATTTAGGAGTTCCTATTTCTCCTATTGCTAGCTCAAGTCTTTACTTCCCACTTATGAAACAGGAAGCCCATTTACTTCCAATTGAGAAAATTTAGAACTATCTTATACACAATAAGGCCACATATGTATTGTGTTTATAATTCATACTAAAAGTATGTTGACTGTTTTTATCAGGTTTGAAGTATGTCTGAATACTTTTGTAACCATAAATATCAGGCTGAGTAAAAAGTAAGCAACGTTTTGAAACATGAAATTCATCACAATATATTTCAACAATGCGGAAATTTTATTCATCAAAGTAAGCACCATTACAATCAACACATTTCTGCCAACGAGTTATAAGTTTGTTTGTTCCAGTAAATCTGGAGTTCTGGAGCTGAATAAACTCTTTGAACACACTTTCAGCATCAATTTGATTTTTGAACTCCTTCTCTCACAGGAAGCCATCAAGATGCTTGAAAAAGTGGTAGTCGGTAGGAGAAAGGGCTGGGAATAAGCTGGGTGAGAAAGAACATCATAGCCAAGTTTCCTCAACTTCTGAAGTGTCATTAGTGAAATGTGTGATTGAGCATAATCATGAATAATGATTGGCCCTCTTCTGTTGACCAGTCTGGAACTGAGGAGTAACAGTTTTTTATTCATTTTGGCAATTTCATGGCAATATGTTTCTGTAGTAATGGTTTTTCTGTGTTCTAAGAAGTTATAGCGGATGAGTCCAGCAGTATGCACCAAACAGTCACCATGACCTTTTTTTGAAGAGCTCATGTTTAGGGAAGGTTTTCAGTGCTTCATTTTGGTCCAATCACTGTGAAGAACATTTCATCACAAGTTACAATATGGTTGAGAAATGGATCTGTCTGGTTACAGAGAAAAAGCGACAAGCAAATTTCATATCTGTGCATTTTCTGATTTTCATTCAAATCGTGTGGTACCCAATTGCCGAGTTTTTTTTTTATTTTCCGATCACATGCAAATGGTTGCAGGTAGTTTTCTGGCTAACTTGAAGTTCTTCTGACAGCTCTCAAGTGATTTTACATGGATCTTTCAAGTGGTTTTACATGGTCTTTAATTAACTGTCATCAATGACAGATGAGCGTCCACTACACTCAGGTCTCCACTGCGAAATTGTTTAAACCATTTTCAAACTGACCACTCACTGGTCCTTTCTGCACCAAACATTGTGTTGATATCACAAGCAGTTTCAGCTGCTTTATGTCCTTTTTTGAAGTTGAATAGCAAAATTGCTCGAATATCATACTTTGACAGTTCCATTTCAGATTATTGTAACAATTTCTTTATTGTCTATAAAAGACGAACGTGGACACCACAACACATAACATTTGTTACAATTAAATCATGATTAAAAATTCAAAAAATATGAAAAACCGAAAAATCAGAAAAATTGAGTGAATACATAAAAATGACAAAATTGAAAAAATCGATGTGGGGTTCTAATCAAACTGCTGGTTGTTTTCTCTCTCTTTTTTCCCTTGTTTTTTTTTTCCTTTTTCTTCCTCCAGAACCGGCTATACCAGCTCAACACCTTTCACTTGCATCATTCTCACTACAGCCGTCCATCTTTTTTAAAACATACCTTGAGATAGATGAGTGTAACAACAGTGAAAAAAATATCAATGTTAATTTATTGATACAGTTGGGCAAGTCTATGTCTGTATTATCAGACAACTGCAAAAAAATGTTTTAAAAAATTAAAAACTGCAAAAATTTGGTACAAATTCTTCATGGTTCAAAACATTGCTTACTTTTTACTCAACCTGATAATATATATTTAGGTTTGGCAATACGGAGTGCATCTTCTTGTTTGCTTGAGCTGGAGAAAACATTAACTGCTATGACCATGAGGTAAATAAACCAATCATCATCATCATCATCTTTTTTGCATTCACTTTTCTATGCTGTAGAGATTAGATGGTTTTTGAGGCAGTGTTTTATGACCAGATGCCCTTTCTCATGCCAGCCCTTTTAGTCACCACTTATAAAACACAGTGATATGATTTATCTATTCTACAATACAGGGATTAGAACATTTTATAATAACTAGTAATAATTGAAATAAGGAAGCACAACTTATCAGTGTACAACTATGCATTTTGATCACTTAACTTGCTGAAAAAAATAGTAAAAATCTCCTCCAAATTATACCCCACCATAACTACCATCTTAAGAAAGGAAGGCAACATTGAACAATGTATTCTCAGATATATACAAAAAGGCATATTCTAATAAAAGTTACAAAATTCCTTATGCAAAAGTTGAAGATCAGCAACTGGTTGCTGTCATCTTCTATTATTAATGTTATGGACTGTCAATGCCATTATTGTTCTTTTGTTCTAAGTCAAAGCTTATTCAGAGCTAAACAGCAATGACAAAAACAATATTATTGACAATCAAAGGCAGTCCTCATCTTGGAAAAGACTGTCAAACAGTCCTTTCTTTTTCAAGATGGTGGGGTGTGATTTCAGGAAGATTTGGTTATAATTTCTTGCATATGAGTGACTACATAGATAATTCCTCCACAACCAACAACAAAAATCCCCGAAAGTTTTTATCGATATTACTCAGTCAAAGAAATGGATTCTTATTGCAGAGATACAGAGTAAGATACATGTACCAGAATTGAGATGCTACCACAACATCTTAAGCATTTTGTACTTGAACCACATCCCAAATCTATAGATTTGCAAAACCAGCATCGCATTGGCTCATATGAATACTTTCTCACAACGATGAAACACAGAAAACTGAGATGGTATAAGCCAGTGCAACGACCATTCTCTAAGAAACTATGGAGAGGTAGACAGACCAAAAATATTGACAGACGATATTGAGAAATGAGCAAGCAAATTGTTACTGAAGACACAAACTCTGGCACACAACCACAACAGATAGAGAAGAGTAATGTCAGTATTTCACTCTTACAATTCTATTAGAAGTTGAATGTTCAAGCCAAACCAATCATAGAATCATTTTAACCCTTCAACTGTATAATTCAGTTTCATGGCTATTTCCATAATGATGTTAATTATCAACAATAGAATTGGTATTCCCTGAAAGTCACCTTATCTCATAATGAACTTGACATACTTCAATAAAAGATATTTTCAAACATGACAATTCTCAACAAAAACAGATTTGAATATAAAACTGCTTTACACATTTAAGTGTAATGAAATTTTGAGTATCTTTATCATTTATCTTGTTTCAGTCATTAGACTGTGATCATGCAGAGGGACTGCCTTGGGAGAATTCTTTTAGTCGAATGAATCAGCTCCAGTACTTATTTTTAAAGCCTGGTACTTATTCTATCAGTCTCTTTGCTGAAATGCTTAGTTATGGGGACGTAAACACACAACACTGGTTGGCAAGGAGTAGTAGGAAACAAACACACACACAAAGATACATACACATAGATATATATATATACAACAGGCTTCTTTCAGTTTCCATCAACCACAAATCCACTCACAAGCCTTTGGTCAGGCCAAGACTATAGGAGAAAACAGTTGCCTAAGGTGGCACACAATGAGACTGAATCCAGAACCATATGGTTAGGAAGCAAACTTCTTACCACACAGCCACACCAGAATATATCTGATTTCCATGTAAAAGGGTTAATAGCAATCTAATAATGTATTCTTAAGTTTCTTAAATATCAAAGCAGTCTTCAGATGGTAATGCATCAAATGTACATGCATTGCCATGCCTTCTTAGTTCTGAAATCAGTTTTTGTCAGTTCATATATTTTCTTATTCTTCTTCAAGATGTTATTTTTCCTAAAAGAAGAACCGTGTAAATCACAAGCTTAGAAGAACCATTATAGAGGGTTCTTCTTCTGCTTGAAGAAGAGACCAAATCTCTCTCTTTACATCAAAGATAGGACAGCTATGGCTAAAAACACCAAGAACTGATCTACAGCAAAGGAACAAGAACAATGATTGTGTAAATGAGAAATACTAACTGTTGTCATAACTTTAAATATGCTAAATTAGCCCCATATGGTTTCTTAATCTCCTAGAAATAGTAACCAAATCTGTTTGAAATCACACCTAGCAATTTTATATTAAGTAATATAGTCCTACATACATACTCCTAAAAAAGGAAAGGGTACTCATGATTGTAATGCCTTTGTTAAAGGTTTGCTCCATCAGAGTTGATTATAATAAAATTATGCTAAGTATTCTCATATGCACAATAGAGTCTAGTCTTTTGTTTTGTCATTTAAATCTAGGAATTTTATAGTTTACACCATTAATGATTTAAGATTTAAACAGTTTTCAAATATACAAAGAATAATAAAGCCATCATTCACAACCTAGTAGGCACCATAGTTTAGAAACCTAGGTAGTCATAGGTAAGTATAGGCATCTTTTCAGCACCCCTCCCCCATTCACCTTTGACCCAGCTGCATATCCAGTATGTGAGAGTTGGAGTGAAAGAGAGCTGCACCAATACATAGCCAGTACACATTTACAGCTGAATATACTGAAGTAATATGAAATGTTGCCTTTTCTGGTCAAGGAATTGAACCTAGGACATAACCATGAGCTGAGTCAAACACCCCTAACCACTAGGCCGGGTTTTTTTCAGTTCCCATCCACTAAATCCATTCACAAATCTTTGATCAGCCAAGGGCTTTAGTAGAAGGCATTTGCCCAATGTGCTTATACAATAAGATAGAACTCAAGATCTCATAGTTGAGAAGCAAGCCTCTTATCACAGCACTCATCGAAAAAAAATACTACAAACACATCTAGAAATGTTAGAAACAAACTAATTTTAGTGAGCAAAATAGCAAAACCAAATAAACTTACAAGTCAAACCAAAATTAACACAACTAAAAATTTTATAAGCTGTGACTATCACATACTTCGTACACATGCAACATGATACAAAATACCGACACCAGTCTACTTAAATCTATGTAAATGAACCAATGAAGGAGTTTATGCGGAGTATTTGATCTGCTAGAAATTGTAATCAAATTTCCCTTTGACTACACTCTAGTAATTTAAAAATTGGTAGTAGTGGTTGCAGCAGCAGTAGAGGTGGTGGTGGCCATAGCAGTGGTGTTGGTGGTGATAATGGTGATGATGGCAGCAACAGTAGCAGCAGTAGTGGTAGTAGCAGTATGTTTGAAAAAAAAAGTTTGGAACAGTGTGAAGTATATCCAGCAAACATACATATTCCAAATATGGTTTAAAAAACCAAAACTCAACGACCTCATCCCTACATCAAATAAACCACATAAAGATGAGTTTTAACAAATAACAGAGCCTCTGTAGGGTTACTCGTAAGACTAGAGTTAGAAGCCAAATATCCCTCAAACTACACCCTACCATTTTATTTGCTAACCTTTTAGCATTCAGATTATTTGGTCAAATGTAATTCACAGTTTTAATTCACACTGTTTCAAATTAATCATGCATTATCTTGTAGCTTTAAGATTTCAATGATGTGATTGTTTATTTTTGAAATTAAATTGTAGAATAGGAGTTGGAGGCTGGATCTGTCTAATTTCGTCATAAAACAGGTAGAAAATTTAGGCTTGATATGACCAGTTTAAAAGCTAAATGATTAATGTGGCCAAAGTTTCATTATGTTTCTTTCTTTTATCTTTTACTTGTTTCAGTCATTGAACTACAGCCAAGCTGGGGCATCGTTTTGAAGGGATTTACATGAGCAAATTGACCCCAGTGCATATTTTTTGAATTTTGAACTTATACTGTCAGTCATTTTTGCTGAACCACTAAGTTACAGGGATGTAAATAAACCAGCACTGTTTGCTAAGCAGTGAGGACACACACACACACACACACACACACACACACACACACACACACACACACACACACACACACACACACACACACACACACACATGTATATATACAATGGGCTTCTTGACAATTTTTGTCTACCAAATTTACTCACAAGGCATAGCTCAACCCAGAGCTATAATAGGAGACATTTTCTCAAGGTACCATGCTGTGGGTCTGAATCCAAAACTCTGTAGCTGTAAAGTAAACTTCTTAACCACACAGCCATGAGTGAGGATGATTGTGGTGGGAATACCTTAGATTACAGAGTCAGCTTGGTAGGAGTCAACAAATAACCACAACAACAGCTATCACTCTTATAAAAATAACCAAGCCTGTCACCCTTATATGAACAACAATCACAGCAGCTTGTTCAAAATACTGGTTTCAAAGTTTGGCACAAGGCCAGCAACTTTGGGGTAGGAGATAAGTTGATTACACTGATCCCCAGTACTCAACTGGTACTTATTTTATCAACCCCAAAAAGATGAAAGATAAAGTTGACCTAAGTGGAATTTGAACTCAGAACGTAAAGACGGAGGAAATGCCACCAAGTATTTTGCCTGGCATGCTTTTGATTCTTATTTCTTTATTGCCCACAAGGGGCTAAACAAAGAGGGGACAAACAAGGACAAACATGCTTATGATTCTGCCACCACACTGCTTTCAACGTGTCCAAAATATTCAAGGGAATTATTCTTGTTTTATCCACTGGAATATTTTAGGGATAAAGGTCTAATTTTTGCCATTCATCCATCCAGTCATGTTTTGTGGAACTGATTAAAATCATTTATATACTTCACTAAAATTTGAGGTTTTGTGACTATTTTAATCATCAGTATTTAAACAACTAGTATACAACTACCTCTCTTCACATCAAGAAACTTCATGAACTATATCTTACTTTCAGATATCAAAACACTAGTAAATAATATACAATCATATTGAAACAGTTTATGTTTGGTATACAGTTGATAATTTACATATTAGTACTTCAAAACAACACCTGTATTTTTTCCCACAATCAGATACATCATAATCATCATCATCAAAAAATGTCCATGCTCCATGTTGGCATAGGTTGGATGGTTGGACAGTAACTAATGTGTCCAAGGACTGCATCAAGCTCCAATGTCTGTTTTGGCATGGTTTTTATGACTAGATGCCCTTTGTAATACCAACCACTTCACTGCAGGTATTAGGTGCTTTTCTCATGTCACCTCCACTATTGAGATTGCCATGCAGTTTTCAGCAGAAAGAGAAAGAAAGAGAGACAGACAGACAGAGAGAGAGAGAGGAGAAAATGATAGACAGATAAATGCATGGTTATTTGGTAAAGAAGTTTATTTCAATCTCACTGTATGATATTGTATGGGCAAATGTCTCTACCATAGCCTAGGGTTGGCCAATGAGTGAAATTTAGCAAAGGAAACTATGTAGAGGCCTGTATATACATTCATACACAGTGTATGTGTGTGTGTGTGTGCATGCAAATGAATGGAAATAGTACACAACAGCTGTTGTGAGATTTAAAAGTGTTTCTAAATAGGTTGCTTCAGCTTCGCATTACATGATGTTTCATAGATACAGATAACAATCCAGTTCATCAGGTGTACTCCCACTTCCAGCCTTTCAATGTAAATTCACTTCTCCCAACACTACAATGTATGCCTACTTTTCTCATTCCTATAATGTTCATCCTCTTTTTCAAGTTCTATATTGTCCCAGCCTTTTTCTCATTTCTACAAGTTCCTCCTTCTTCCAAGCCTGCAATGTGAAGCTCCTTATACCGGTTTTACAATGTGCACCCCTTCTTCTAGCCCTACAATATGCACTTTTTTCATCCTGTCGAACAACATTAGTTCCTTTTCCCAACTTTTTTGACAACTTTTCTTCAGTCTTTTTACTTTAGCAGAAAAATGCAGTTGAAAAATTCTAACTGATATTGCATATCACTGGTTAATCTGTTATGAGGCAAATTTTGATGGTGACAAATCATAAACACTGTATGTCACCCCTCTCTACTGACCTCCATTCTTCTTTGCTGGATGAGTGAGTTCATCTGCTTCCTTTAGTGCTAAGTTATCAAAGTTTCTGTTGGATTAACAAATTTTGTATAAGCCATTCAGAATTTATGTGCTGCTCTCAGATTTAAGCCTTCTGATTGCCTGGTAAACTCCCGGTAAACGCATGTAGCACATACCTTGACAATTCTCAAAAGAGTTTCTTTCATTTATCTATTACAACATATATTTGGATGATATAATCAAGGCTGGATTTATGTAAGAGCCATGGTCCAGGCCGCCCACCACAAGTTTAAATGATAGTGGGAGCCTTTAACTCAGAGAAGCCAAAAGATTGGAGTTAAAAATTAAAAGGATATATTAACAGTAATCAAATAAATTATTTGTAATTTGTTTTTCCTGGTTTAAATATTATTTAATCCAGTAGAATTCCTTTAACTCTTTAGCATTCAGATTACACTGTCAAATGTAATGGTTATTTATTCACATTGTTTTGAATTGACCATGTATTATCTTGCAGCCTGAAGACTTTGATGGTATGATTGTATATCTTCAGACTGACACTGTAGGATAGATGTGAGGGACCAGAACTGGCCGATTTGAGCATAAAGTAGGTAGAATATTTGGGCTGAGTATGACCAGTTTAAATGCTAAAGGGTTAAAATTACTGAGCCCTCTTGATTTATTGAGTCTTTTTAGTTTTAAAAAGCCATTAAATTTAACTGAGTCTCACTCAATCTACAGACACCCTTTTAAGTTTAGGGGCCTCTTGAAGCTTTCTGGGACCTCTAGATTTAATGGGACACTCTATTATCAAATATTATGAATTACCAAAATCATAGCCTCCCCCACAACCTATTGGTCTAGGGATCCCATTAAGTCTAAATCTCGCCTTGGACACAATCAAATACTTATTAAGAGTTTGTCTCACAGTTTATAATATCGATTGCAATATTTCTATTTGAATTAAAATATATTTAAATGCTCTTAAATTAAGTGACGTTCATTTTCATGGTCTTGTAGGCAACCGTATTTGAATCCAGTGTCGTCATGGAGCGTCATCTAGAGTTATTTCCCCTGGAAGATAACTAGGTGGCGCTCGTTAGCTAGATATAAAAAGACGTGCACAACCAAGTAACATCCTTTTCTGGCCTGCAACTAATTATGTCTTCAATATCTCTGTTTCTGCTACTGGACAACCCCGCGTTGATTTGAAGTTTGTTAAATCCTCTATACCATTTATGGAAGGCGAAAAGGCAAAAACCTTTTCTTATTCAACTTTCATTCTGTTCTGTTCAATATTAATATATAGGCTGTGTAAAATGCTCTCATCTCGGATCGGAATAAATACTCCATGTACATGAAGTCTTCGAAAACAAATACGAATTGTTGTTGTTCCTCACTGGATTAATTCCTACAGCTATCGAAGGATGACTGAACATTATATTAAATTAGTGGTTCAAAACTCACTGAAGTCTTATTAATAACAAGCAATAATTGTATGGTGTTAATTAAAATGTTCGTGCTTAAACTCACATCGTTTAAAATAGTTTAATATTCACTTTTTATTCATGTATAGTTTGAATCGTAAGAGAAATAATGTTTACTCATCAATGTACACTTGTCTTTAAACGGAGGCCATAATATCTATCTATCTATTGATCGATCGATCTACTTATCTCCCTCTCCCCCTCTCTCTTTCTTTCTCTCTACACACACACACGTATGTGACTAGCGTGTTGTGTGAATATCTTTTGGTGAAAGATATAAATAGCGAATAAAAATCTGCGACATACCTACCCTTGTTAATCATAAAGGCAGTCGTAAATGCAATAAACCAGTGATTGGCTCGTTAGACATCTATAACCAATGCAGTTGTTTACAAATTGCTGTGTAGATATAATAAACAAGGAAAATAAATCTTAAAATCACATTGACCCTTACCTAACCAATAAAATAGCATATGACATACAATATATATATATTTTAACGACAGAATCTAAAAGAAAACCACGAGTACTTAAATTTTTAATATCCACCACTTCTAGATGAAAACAAAATAGCAATAAAAAGTGGTTGCTTTCTCTGCTAAAAAGAGAGGCTAATTTTTCCCAACTTACACCATACTGCCTTAAAAATCCAGATCTATAATGCATAGTGTAATCTTAGATATGCAATAACCGAGAGAAAGACGTGACAATCATAGTTGGAACACCTTTGATCAGGGCTATCTTTAGATGCCCGTAGGTCCGGGTATTGTACCGAAGAGATAGGCCACCATTCCTAACAAAATATGACGAAATATTTTCCATGGTCCTATGGGCCTTTGGGTTCCCGGATCCTGGCGCAGCAGTACTCATAGAATACCTTAAGATGATACCAGTTTTGATCATAGGTCTGCTCAGACTAGGGCTCATCTGTGGTTAAATAAATGTATGAATCTTAGCAAACATTCACACAATCTCCAATTACATGCCTTATAAATTTGTATTTTTCTCAGCATAGATATGTTTCCAATTCACCTCTGGTACAAACAAGATACCCACGCAAGCTCTACACCAGTTGTGAGCAAACTACTATTCGCGTGACTTTTTGAATGGCATGCCTAACGATAAATTACCCTGAAATTTTTTATGTGTGCCTGAAGACGAGTCATAGCCCACTTTCCCTCGAATTGTTACCTTTTTTTTAAATGATAGTTACACTGGATAATGTAGTCTTAACAGGGCTAATGCTGCGCATTAAACACACCAGGAGACCGCCTAGGGAGCTAAATTCATGGGTTATGACTCAAATTTTCAATAACTTGGACAAAATTTCTTAATCCAATGAAAAACACGTAAACTTCGTGATAAAGAGTGTAGGTGAAGTCACTCCCGGAACAATGCTTTAGTAGTAGCAGAAAATTGAATCATCATCAGCTGATCTATTGATACAATGTCAATTGTTAAACTATTAATAGTTCAGTATGAAACAATTGTAACAAATGTAATAAGCTGTTGCTTTTGGTTGTATTTATCAAAGAATTTCAACAGGGAGACGGGAGCGCGCATTGTAAGGCTGGCCTAGGACGATGATTACCCAAGCACCATCACTATACCTAAATTAAAGGGTAAAGTTTTTGAGTAACACCCCTCTCCCCCATTTCCGAACCAAAATAAGGGATTTGCAGCATATTAGGAAGTCAAGGTACTTGATTCCACGCAAAAAATCCGAGTTGCTTTTTTTCCTTAGTGAAAATCGTGCTGGTGAAAAGATCAATGGATGGGAAAAGGGTTGAAATTTCCGAAGTTTCCACCTCACCAACCCCGTTTTTCCGATCCCAAAAAGGGTTTTGTAGTATATTAGAAAGTCACAGGAATTCATTCAACGAAAAAAACAAAAATATTCCAATGATTCCGGGACGTGGAGGAGGGAGTCCCCCCTCGCACCCCACTTCTTCCAGACAAAAATAAGGGATTTGCAGCATATTAGGAGGTCAGGGCACTTGATTGCACGCAAAAAATGCAAGTTTTTTTTTCTTAGTGAAAATCGTGCGGGTGTTACTCAAAAAATTTACCAATTAAAGATGTTTCTCCACTGTAATGCTTTTTATCGTAGGTCTGGTTGATTGCGGTTAACCTTGTGTAAAACAACGGCAGTTTTTCCAAATACTCACAAAGAAAAAAAAAATGCCCGATAAATTCATACTTACTCAGGAAAAAGTCTATCAATCAATTATAAAACAATGGTATTCAAATCAACATGGAGGCACAGAACATGCACACTAACAGTCACACACTATCTGAACAATCTAGCACCAGATATAACAAGTCAGTGCAGGAACCCCTATGTGGAAGCTAGACCTGCTAGAAATCAGAGCCAACTTTTTCTTAAATCACATTTTACTGTTTTAGAAAAGAATAAAAAAGAGATAATGGATAATGTACCTCGGCAAAAAGATGGACTGGTTATGGCTGAAATGCTTTCAAACAGAACTGATTTGGGACTAAACAACAGCAACAATGACCAAAGAAACAAGCAAAAACTGCGGAGTTCACCACCAGAAATAGGTCCATCAAAACTCAGTTTTGTCTTTCTCCCTCTCCCCCTCACACACATACATCGCTTACACACACATGTGCGAGTATATATGTATGTACACACAAAAAGTCTGCAACACACACACGCACGCACACACTAGTACGCTTTGATAAACAAAGCGTGTTGTACGGAGAAAACATCGCAGAAACCTTGTGTAGTATGGCTTGATAATTGGAAAGCATTCAATTCTATTCGTCACACATGCTTGTTGTGGTCTCTGCACTTGGAAAAAGTACCGACACTGAGAGGCCAGAAAGACCTCGGCAATCCTTACACTTACAACTGGACACAGAACGTTCGTCTCCAAAGCTATAAATGTTTCAAAGGAAATAGTCTAATGAGATATTAGCACGCCGGGCGAAATGCTTAACGGTATTTCGTCTGTCTTTACGTTCTGAGTTCAAATTCCCCCGAGGTTGACTTTGCCTTTTATCCTTTCGGGGTCGATAAATTAAGTACCAGTTGCGTACTGGAGTCGAGCTAATCGACTGGCCGCCTCCCCAAAATTTTCGGGCTTTGTGGCTAGAGTAGAAAAGAATATTCCAATGAGACAATCTTTTTGTAATTCTGTTTATTCTGGCATTAAATCCATTTATCATTTCTTTCACAAAAATCTAATGGCTACGTGCTAGGGTCTACAACTGTTAAAGATACTAATATAACAAATAATTTCTTTGTGGACGAGAGATGAGCTGAACATCTATGCTTACAATGCCAAAAGAAAGAAAGAAAGAAAAAAGAAGGAAGGAAGAAGAAAGAAAGAAAGAAAGAAACAAACAAACAAACAAAGAAAAGCTGGAATTGATAATATTTTCAACTGGCATAACAAAATTTTCGTATTTCATTGTCAAAAGTGAAAAATCAATACATAAGCTCCAAACCTGTGCATTATATCACATTTCGAAAGCTATGCGCTTGCAATCCAAGATCAGAAGATTGCTACAAAATACCTCATAAACAAAAGATGGACTGTGACAGCGGCGTAGCTAGAGTGTGTGCCGCTTGAAGCCGACCAAGAGTTTGAGACAAACCCCACCCACACGCCGGGCTACCCAGTAGAAGCTTTTAGAGTTAGACCCCAAAGTGCCGGCCAACCCAATAAAAAGCATCATTCGAAGTGTACGGCTGCTGGGGCACCACCTTTAAGGGTTTAGTCAATAATATGGATCCCAGTAATTCTCTTTGAGTCTGATATACATTTTATCGATTCTATTTGTTCAACTGCTACATTATGGGGCATGGACATCAACACGGATTTTTAAAGCGTATAGCGTAAAGACGTGTATGTGTGTATACATGTGTGTCTATCTATCTATCTATCTATCTATCTATCTATCTATCTATCTATCTATCTATCTGTGTGTGTGTATATATATAAATATGTATTCAGTACGCGAGCGCGCGCACACACATATATATATACAGCACACACAAACACACTTGTGTATACATGTATACACATACATGTCTTTATACCATCTGCTTAAAAATACGTATTGATGTTCATACCCATCATTTCTACGTACACAGCAACCAGCAACTAACACAGGTTTCAACACAGCACTGTTCGTGAATTATTTCACCGTTAACAGCAAATATACAAACTGCGAGAACTCCTGTACAGGTGACCCTGGCAGCAGTATTACAGCCACAACTTCACGTACAACATGTACGGCAACGGGTTCTGCATCATCGCCGCAATTTCTTGATACAGTATTTCAACTACCGTGTACAATTGACTACGAACTGATATTTTTCATTCTTGTGTCTATGAACATTCGTCGAACTTCTCATTATAGACTCTCTCACTGTTCTCTTCATCGTTGCTCTTATATGTAGTTAACGCACACGCATACATCCATGTCTATACACACATACTCTTTGTTCTCATGATGGCCTGTCTATTATTCTGTATACATGACGCACACACAAGTTAACATATCAATAAAACCTCACTTGAACATTCTATTCGGTTGTGTCTTTCTCTTTTCCCTTACTGGAACATTATATGCATTATTCCAGCCTTCTGAACGGAGTCGTTATGTCGTTATTAGATGGTATACACCACGCTTCACCACGACCATTTATGCCCCATATATATATATATATATATATATATATATATATATATATATATATATATATAAGTCAGTAAATAGTGGGGTTGTGTTAACCGCACGTGGAGAAATAATAAGAAAATGAAAAAAAAGCCAGAATGCTGAACTAGAAGCATATTTTAATAAAGATTTCTTCTAACCGGTTTTCATTGCGAAAACCAAATTATCAAGAAGAAGGAGAATGAAAATGTTTTTTTACAAAGAAGTACAAAATGAAGAAAATAATATATAAAACAATAATGTATAAAAAAATAAATATACCCATACATTATATTGTCTTTGAGCTTTTGTAGTTCAATAGTAGTTCATGTATAAACTGGTAGGAAAAAAAAAGGATGCATGAGAGTTGAGAGTTTTGTTAGGTTTAAAAAAAGGGTTAAAAGTTTGTGTTAAGCAGGAAATGTGGTGTCAAAACAGGAAGTGTGTGTAAGGGGAGACAAGTGTTTTTAGTTGGAGTTATGAACTCTTTTTCAACAGGAAGTTTGTGTCTGTTCATAGAGAAATAAGGTTACTGAGGGGTGTGTGTGTTAAGAAATGGTTGGAATTTCTCTATGAAAAGATTCTCCTTGTTGATTCTTTCTTGTGTGGAGATTCTGTCTTTACATTGATAGAAAGGGAATATAATGAATTTATAACTCCAACTAAAAACACTTGTCTCCCCTTACACACACTTCCTGTTTTGACACCACATTTCCTGCTTAACACAAACTTTTAACTCTTTTTTTAAACCTAACAAAACTCTCAACTCTCATGCATCCTTATTTTTCCTACCAGTTTATACATGAACTACTATTGAGAGAGAGAGAGAGAGAGAGAGAGAGAGAGAGAGAGAGAGAGAGAGAGAGAGAGAGATATTATCCAAAGTGTACACTATCATATATATACATTACGGCTGATCTTACCAATTAGTTTCGCGCAAGGAATACAATGGAGTGTTAGGCAACAATTGGATTATATAACCTTACGCTCATCAGAGTTAACCGATATGGAAGGGAATATGGCGACTGCTCTCTATTGTCGGAAGTGGATTAACATCTGGTTTGCTTCTGCTGTGAAAAAGGGTGGTGAAACGAAAAAGGGCCAGGGGATAAGATTAGGAGTTATATCCCTTCGTTGGGTACGCTGTAAGGCCGGTAAGAGTTATCTTGAAGAGTTTGTGGGGCAAGTCTGCTTTATTAAGTGTGGTGTTTCTGTGGGTATGGGGTGTGTGATATGTGTAGTGGTGCCATATGCATAATTTTTTCCGGGGGTGTAGGTATATAGTTGTGTTCGTTGGTCTATTTTCTTTCTGCATTGGTTAAGGTCGTGGGGTGTTTTATGTTAGCATGCAGTGTGTAATGTGTGTGTGGGGGGGGTCTATATATGTGTGGGGGTACAGCGTGTGTGAAGGCGTGATTGTTGGGAATGGTGGGAGAAGTCTATTTTGTGGCGTGTCCGCCTTGTAGGGGTGTGCGTGTGTGTACATGGGTGCATTGGTGTGTGCTCTGGTCAAATTCTTTGCCGGGCCCGAGGGTATTGGTGGAAGGTTGATGCCAGGGAACTGTGGTTGTAGTCATGGTGGGGCGCGCAGGCACGATAGGATATACTTCCTTTCATGTGGGCAAGGGTTAAACACTTTACTCCTGCTATTCAGGTAAATATCCGGGCGTTGGATACTTTTTAAAATTGCTCTCTTCTCAACCAGGTACAACCTGCAGTTCCTGCTGCTATTGAAGTACTGCTTGTATTTCTCCAGGATCTTCCACTTTATGCTGTATTCTGTGGCGCTTTCTTTCAAAGACCAAATGTGCTTGGGTAGGGTTGTGGCGTTAGGTCTCACCGGGATGTTGAAGGAGGACCTGTGGTTGTTAAAGCGGGTTCTTATTTCTTTATTGCCCACAAGGAGCTAAACATAGAGGGGACAAACAAGGACAGACAAAGGGATTAAGTCGATTACATCGACTCCACTACGTAACTGGTACTTTATTTATCGACCCCGAAAGGATGAAAGGCAAAGTCGACCTCGGCGGAATTTGAACTCAGAACGTAACGGTAGACGAAATGCCGCTAAGCATTTCGCCCAGCGTGCTAACTATTCTGCCAGCTCGCCGCCTTGTTGTTAAAGCGGGTTCTGAAGGGGCCTTCCTTCCCCCCACCACCACATACTTCCGCACGCTTGATTGTCCATTTGGTCCTATGGCTGTTACCTCTGCTTCGTATACAACTGTCTCCGTGTTACAGTGGCCGTTCAACAGACAAGTTGTGTTACTGCTGCATGAGCATCCTGCCTCTACCTCGGGTGTAGGCCTACCTACTAAAATCTTTTTTACACTAGGTGCACAGCAAAAGGATAATCTCAGGGTATGTCTATTAAATAATTTGTTGAATCTATTGGTACGGGGGAAGTGTTTATCAGCTAAACTAAGAACTATCTTACCTACTCTAATCTTAACGTTTAAAGAGAAGGGCGGCGTGAACCACACTTTCCAATGGCGCTTTCTCTTGTGGGGGTAGGCTAGGGTCTGGCATGTAACTAATACTATCCTTGAAACAGCTGGCAGCCAGAGTCCGGTTGTAGTACAGGGCGGCAGCATTAAAGACCTCTTTCCTTGAAAATAAGCTGGCAATTCTCCTGCTGACGCCCTTAATCAGGTTCCTGAACACTATGGCTGGATGGCAGGAACTTATGTTAATGTATGATAGCTTCTCTGCATCTCGGCTTACTCTGATGAGCGTAAAATTATATAATCGAATTGTGACCTAACAATCTATTATATTCCTTGCGCGAAACCGATTGGCAAGATCAGCCGTGATGAATGAATAATACTGTACATTTCGGATAATATACCCACTCTATTGACAGATATACGAGTGCATCTTTTCCCTGACTTATCGTCTCTTAGACGACTGACGTATATATATATATATATATATATATATAAGCAATGTTAATTCTCTAAATGAAGTATTAACAGTAACTGCACGATAAAGTGTAGTATATTGCCACTTAAGTGTGGCTGACCCCTAGGGGTGGATGTTACTGTTGCTTTTAGGGGCTAAAAGCAACAGTAACATCCACCCCTAGGGGTCAGCCACACTTAAGTGGCAATATACTACACTTTATATATATATATATATATATATATATATATATATATATATATATACATAATAAGTTCTCCACCGATAATGGTGCTTACATACCGAAGGGCTTGGTAAAAATTATTAATTGTTGATTTATTAATAAATTAATAAATTGATAAACCTTTACCCTTTTAATTTATATATATATATATATATATATATATATATATATATATATATATATATATATATATATATATATAGGTAGAAAGATAGATATTCATACATATACATACATACATATATATAATATATATACACACGCACACACACATGTATGTATGTATGTATGTATGTATGTATGTATGTATGCATGCATCATTAGAAAGCCAAGCTGGCGATGAAATACGAATCTGAAAACATTTCCTATAAACTTTTAAAGCAGGCAGAAGAAGAGAGGAAAGTCTCCTGGTGGACCACTTCATGATTTGTTGAACGATCTTGGCAGATGTTCCCAGTTTCTTTCCCTTATCAATAACATAATATTCAGCTGCTATATAAAGCAGTCGCAGTCATAAATAAGTTTAGTGCAGTAGTGAATAGCTTAATTTGTATATTTGAGGAGAAGATAATGGAGGACAATTGTTGCATCGATGACACCTATTCAGGCAGAAACATCTTCCCATACTTATCGTCTTATGTGTGTTCAGGAAATCAGTCTGTCTTTTCTTTAATGACATGTCAGTTTTGGAGAACTTTGATTCTTGAAGTTATCTCCCTCTTTTCATCTGTAGATAGGTCCTATTATAACCACGCGATTGGTCTTCTCTTATTGAAAGCAGAAATAATCTAAATGATTCAAGAATTCTAAAAGTTATTTTGTATGGTGCCCTTATTGGGCTTTGTTGTTCATAACTATGCCACTTACCATTCTGAGTTTAAGTTATTTCATTTAGCTTACTTTTATTTTATTCATATACACTTGTATATACGCACCACAGTCTACCGCATAGTTTCCACCTACCAAATTTCAGCTACCAGGTATTGATGAACCCACACTATAATAAAAGATACTTGCCCAAGATGCAATGCTTGATGGTAGGACCGAACCTGAAACCATGTGGATTACGAAATGACGTTTTAACTACTCAGCCATGAGTGCGAATGCGTATGTGTGGGGCGATTGGATATAACTGTGTACATGCATATATATATATATATATATATATATATATATATATATATATATATATATATATATATATATATATATATATATATATATATATATATATATATATATATATATATATATATATATATATATATATATATATATATATATATATATATATATATATATATATATATATATATATATACACACACACTTGTACATACACGCACACATATAAAGGATTAACTAACTGGAGATGATTTATTTGAAACAGATTCCATTGCAGATTGTTACGAATGAATAATATACTGGCGACGATAAGTGTTCCAGTTGACCCGGCCAACGGAACAGCCTACTCACGAAATTAAGGTGCAAGTTGCTGAGCACTCCACAGACATGCGTATCCTTAACGTAGTTGTCAGGAGGATTTAGCGTGGCAGAATATGACAAGGTTGGATCTTTGAATAACAAGTACAGCTCATTTTTGCTAGCTGAGCGGGCTGGAGCAACGTGAAATAGTTTTTCTCAAGGACATAACGCGCCGTCATGAATCGAACTCATGACATTACGATCATGAGCTCGAATACCCTAATCACTAAAACCACGCGCCTTCACTGAATAAATAATAAGGAAGAAAAGAGGATGTCGAAAGGGGGGTTGTAGCTGGTAGATAGATAGTAAAACTTGGAGTTATCCACTTCAAATGTTTTTAATTGTTCTATAAGTAGCTGTTAGATTAATGATGCCTTTGTTTCTATTCTGCATTGTTTACAATGATCTAAATATTGTTTATCGTTAGCATTCTTTTGACAGTTATTGTCACTCCTTGATTCTATTGTTATGGTTGTTAATGATAGTAAGGCAGCAGATTTTCAGGTTTACCCGCCCTCTCTTAAAAAAAATTCAACCGATCATGAGTTTTTCTACAAATATACTCACCCACACTTGTTGTTGTTGGCACTCCGTCGCTTACGACGTCGAGGGTTCCAGTTGATCCGATCAACGGAACAGCCTGCTCGTGAAATTAACGTGCAAGTGGCTGAGTATTCCACAGACACGTGTACCCTTAACGTAGTTCTCGCGGGATATTCAGCGTGACACAGTGTGACAAGGCTGACCCTTTGAATTACAGGCACAACAGAAACAGGAAGTAAGAGTGAGAGAAAGTTGTGGTGGAAGAGTGTAGCAGGGTTCGCCACCATCCCCTGCCGGAGCCTCGTGGAGCTTTTAGGTGTTTTCGCTCAATAAACACTCACAACGCCCGGTCTGGGAATCGAAACCGCGATCCTATGACCGCGAGTCCGCTGCCCTAACCACTGGGCCATTGGGCCTCCAACCCTCACCCACACAGACAGAAGCAAAAAGAAAAAAAAATGTATACCCGCGTCACGGACACCTCACAATGTGACTGTACAAGTATGAAGAAGTTGCGAAGTATGACCATTGATTTTAAGATAAGTTCTGTAATTTCACCCTAACGGAATTTTTAGAAAACTACTTTCTTCCAAATCAAAAGGCCGCTTCTCAGCGTTTCAGCTAAGAACAAAGCACAATAAATAATGTATATGAACTCTAATCAAGATAGATATGCACTTATATACGAGGGGGTACTGAAAAGTTCATGGCTTTGGGTAAAAGAAAATACAGGAGGATCTGTTAATCATGATTTTATTCAGATCCACACACTTATTGTAAGGGTTCTTCAGTTTTTTAAAGCCCTGTTGGAAGGTTGGGTCTCCAATCAAGCCTTTCGTGACACCCTTAAAGCCAGGAACTTTTCAGCACCCCTCGTGTGTGTGTGTGTGTTTGCGCACGCCACTATAAGCTCGGTGTGTGAGATGGAATATTTACTGCGAATATTTGTGCATTTGTATTATTTTATCGAGTATGTATGTATGTATGCATGTATGTATGTATGTATGCATGTATGTATGTATGTGTGTGTGTATGTATGTCTTTCTATCTAATATATAAACATACCTACAAACACATACACACATATATATGTATGTATGAATACATGCGCGTAAATAGTGGGGTTGTGTTAACCGCACGTGGAGAAATAATAGGAAAATGAAAAAAAGCCAGAATGCTGAACTGGAAGCATAATTTAATAAAGATTTTTTCTAACCGGTTTTCATTGCGAAAAAGCAAATTATCAAGAAGAAGGAGAATGAAAATGTTTTTTTTACAAAGAAGTACAAAAAAGTACAAAATGAAGAAAATAATATATAAAACAATAATATATAAAAAATAAATATACCCATACATTATATTGTCTTTGAGCTTTTGTAGTTCAATAGTAGTTCATGTATAAATTGGTAGGAAAAATAAGGATGCATGAGAGTTGAGAGTTTTGTTAGGTTTAAAAAAAGGGTTAAAAGTTTGTGTTAAGCAGGAAATGTGGTGTCAAAACAGGAAGTGTGTGTAAGGGGAGACAAGTGTTTTTAGTTAGAGTTATGAACTCTTTTTTTCCAACAGGAAGTTTGTGTCTGTTCATAGAGAAATAAGGTCACTGAGGGGTGTGTGTGTTAAGAAATGGTTGGAATTTCTCTATGAAAAGATTCTCCTTGTTGATTCTTTCTTGTGTGGAGATTCTGTCTTTACATTGATAGAAAGGGAATATAATGAATTTAGGGTTTTTGTTTCTGGCGCAAGAGTCTATGTGGCCACTGAGTGGAATTTGGCGGTATTGAGGGAGGTTTATTTGTTCCTTATGGACAGCTACTCTTCTACGTAATGGGAGGCTCGTCTGTCCGATATAGAAGTTTTGGCAACCTGCGCAAGTAAGGACATAAATGAGGTTACCCGAGGAACAAGAGAAATTGGTTTTAATTTTAAACTTAGTTCCTCGTTTGAAGGTAAATTCAGAGCCTTCAAGTAGGTAGGGGCAGGTCCCACAATTAGGGCGTGCACATTTTTTAATTGATGGGGGTGGAAGTGGTGTGTGTAGTTTGGAATTGGTTAATAATGTTTTCAAAGATTTGTGTTGCCTTTTGCATTTAAGGACTTTGTGTGTATTAATGATATTGTTCATTTTCGGGTCTGTGGTAAGTAAGGGGAGGTTTTGTTTAATTGTGGTGAATGCTTCGATGTTATTGGGGTTATGGGTGGAGATGTATGGAAGTATTTTGGGGTTGGGTGTGTTATTATGTTGGTTGGTTTTTAGTGTGTTTTTGTCAAGTTCCTTGGCACGTTTTATTCCAAGATCTATGAGTGTGGAGGGATATTGGCGGCGTTGTAACAGTGTTTTTTTGAGATCTTGTAAGCGTATTTCTCGAGTGGTTGGGTCAGAGACAATGGTGCAAATTCTTTTAGCTAAATTAAAGGGGATATTTGTCTTGGTGTGTTTTGGGTGGCATGAGCTAAAAAGGAGGTATTGTTGTGAGTCTGTAGGTTTGTGGTAGATGTCAGTTGTGATTTGGTTATTAGGTGTTTTTATGATTAAGAGATCAAGAAAAGGGAGATGATGTTTGCTGAATTCCATAGTGAATTGAATGTTGGGATGTATGTTATTAAGAATGGATTTGAATTCTAGAAGTTTTTCATAGGGTTCATTCCATATGATGAAACAATCATCCAAATATCTTTTCCAGTTATCCATTAAAAAGATGTGGAAAAGGTGTCCAAATTTCTGACGTGAGGTTTCATATAGTGTTAATTCAAAAAAAGTGTAAAATTAAAACCAATTTCTCTTGTTCCTCGGGTAACCTCATTTATGTCCTTACTTGCGCAGGTTGCCAAAACTTCTATATCGGACAGACGAGCCTCCCATTACGTAGAAGAGTAGCTGTCCATAAGGAACAAATAAACCTCCCTCAATACTGCCAAATTCCACTCAGTGGCCACATAGACTCTTGCGCCAGAAACAAAAATCCTAAATTCATTATATTCCCTTTCTATCAATGTAAAGACAGAATCTCCACACAAGAAAGAATCAACAAGGAGAATCTTTTCATAGAGAAATTCCAACCATTTCTTAACACACACACCCCTCAGTGACCTTATTTCTCTATGACCAGACACAAACTTCCTGTTGGAAAAAAAGAGTTCATAACTCTAACTAAAAACACTTGTCTCCCCTTACACACACTTCCTGTTTTGACACCACATTTCCTGCTTAACACAAACTTTTAACCCTTTTTTTAAACCTAACAAAACTCTCAACTCTCATGCATCCTTATTTTTCCTACCAATTTATACATGAACTACTATTGAACTACAAAAGCTCAAAGACAATATAATGTATGGGTATATTTATTTTTTTATATATTATTGTTTTATATATTATTTTCTTCATTTTGTACTTTTTTGTACTTCTTTGTAAAAAAACATTTTCATTCTCCTTCTTCTTGATAATTTGCTTTTTCGCAATGAAAACCGGTTAGAAAAAATCTTTATTAAATTATGCTTCCAGTTCAGCATTCTGGCTTTTTTTCATTTTCCTATATATATATATATATATATATATATATATATATATATATATATATATATACAACGATATATATATATATATATATATATATATATATATATATATATATATATATATATATATATATATATATATATATATATATCATTGTATCGACCAGGCTATCGGATGTTATTATATACCGCTGTTCACAACGCTTTTCATCGCATGGTTTTGCCTTCGAATCTCCGCCCGTTGGCTGGGCGAGTAGGCCAACTTTTGCTCTGAACAAGACGCCAGCCAGGTCGCAAGGTTACCATTATAAGGCTGAGTGGACTAGAGCAATGGGAAATAAAGTGTTTTGCTCAAGAACGCAACACACCACTGAACTGGAAATCGAAATCACGATCTTGCACGCCTTCACACACACACACATTCGTCTATGTACTATACTTAATGTATGTACACTGCTAATAGGCCAGTTACTACAGTATTCATCCCGAGATGAATATCAGGAGACACAAGTCGCCCCACCAACGACCAGCTATTTTCATTTAATGCTATTTCAATTACAGATACCGGATGCGTGTGTGTGTGTTTACATACATGCACATATATATATATATATATATATATATATATATATATATATATATATATATATATATATATATATATATATATCTTTCTCTTTACTTGTTTCAGTTATTTGACTGTGGCCATGCTGGAGCACCGCCTTTAGTCGCGCAAATGACCCCAGGACTTATTCTTTGTAAGCCTAGTACTTATTCTATCGGTCTCTTTTGCCGAACCGCTAAGTTACGGGGACGTAAACACACCAGCATCGGTTGTCAAGCAATGTTAGGGGAACAAACACAGGCACACAAACATATACGCACACATACACACATATATATATATATATACATATATACGACGGGCTTCTTTCAGTTTCCGTCTACCAAATCCACTCACAAGGCTTTGGTTGGCCCGAGGCTATAGTAGAAGACACTTGCGCAAGGTGCCACGCAGTGGGACTGACCCCGGAACCATGTGGTTGGTAAGCAAGCTACTTACCACACAGCCACTCCTACACCTTATTATTATTATATTATATATTATATTATATATTATATTATATTATATACATAACAGACCTTCATCAACGTTAGCACAACCACTAACAACACCAAAATCAATACAACCGCCGCCATTACCAACCCCCGTAATACTTCAATAGCCATCACCAACAGTAACAATAATATGAGAGTGAAGTAACGGGCTGGTCAGGAGTACTGCATGGTTATAGTTATTGGTTACAAGCTTCACGGACATTTCATATTTAGAGTTTCTGATTTGATACATAAAACTCTACACTCTACTCACACGCATGCACGCACGCACACACACACACACATACACACACACACACACTCGCACAAACATGCACACATACAATGTTGTGCTGACACACAGCATATGAAGCTACAGGCATTGCTATCATACAGACATTATTATTGTTGCATGTTATTCAAAAGTTGGTAGATTGATAGTGGTAGTGGTATTGGTTGCATTGGCCTTGCTATAGGCGATGGTGGCGATGGTGATGGTGGGAGTATTGTTGGTAGACGCAGTTAATTGTACTGTCGTTGTTTACTCACAAGTCAATCTTCATTGCTTTAACATCAAAAACATTTCATCCAATTTTTTAAAATACGCTAGGATACAAAAATATCTCGTGTGCTTGTCTTTTATTTTAGATGATAGATAGATAGATAGATAGATAGATAGATAGATAGATAGATAGATAGATAGATAGATAGATAGATGATTAGATAGATAGATAGATGATAGATAGATAGATAGATAGATAGATAGATAGATAGATAGATAGATAGATAGATAATTAGATAGATATTCATTATGATCCAAGGAAATATAGACGCACGCACTCACACAAATGGTCAGTGAAAAATTCCACCTCAGACTTAGTTTATAGTAACGCATGCGCATACACACGCACGCAATGCACACACACACACACACACACATACACATACACGCGCGCACACACACACTTACACATGTATGTATGTATGTATGTATGTATGCACGTGCGTCTTTCAAATTGTTAACTAGTTTGATCTTAGCTAAAACATTGAGAAGAGGCCTTTCATTTAAGAAGAAAGTGTAGTTTTTAAATTGTTAAAAAATTATCCGAGTTTCCGTAATGGCGAAATTACAGAACGTATCCCGAAATTAAAGGTCAGATAAAATATTTTTCCTTTGTGAGAAATCCCATAACACACACACACACCATAGGTACACAGAGGAAAATTATTAGACATGCAAGTGCCCGATATAAACTTTTGTGGCAAGTTATCACAAAAGTGTTCCATAAATCATTTATGATAAATAAGACACTTTGGACCGCGACATTGTCTTGGTGATAAAACATGAAACAGAGTTTAAGAACTTGAAAATATATTCCTCAAAGCAGATGTAAATATAATTACATATTTATCAGGACACATCGATCGATAATTTCTTTCCACTAACCAAAGGAACAGCTAGCGTTATCAGTCGATATTTTAAAAAGGAAGAATAGAATATATTGGTATGCCAGCTAAATGTCTCTCACACCAACATAGGTTAAATAGTATTTAATGTATCTCATTTAAGCTTACATACATTGGTGATATGATATTGTTGTGATATATATATATATATGTATGTATGTATGTATGTATATGTATATAAAACTATTGTGTTAACTTATCATGAAAATGTATTCATTGCAATACCAGACTGGTGTTAGCAACAGCAGACAAAATTTATTTCATTAGCACAGAAAACAGCAGTTACGTATAGAGTAACCACGGTTGATATTTATGATTTTGAATGATATCATTATTTTTTTTTTTTTACATAAATCAGGCTACAAGAAGGCTGAAGCATATCTCTTAAAGACCAAAATAAAATAAAAGGCTAAAATAATTAGAATTACATATAGGCGCATGTGTGATTTTGTGGTAAGAATTTTGCTTTCCAACCTCATGCTTCTGATTTGAGCCCCTTGGGCAAGTGCCTTCAGCTATAACTTCTGATCAAAAATTTGTCAGTGAATTTGGCTGACGAAAACTGAAAAGCAGCCCATCGTACATATATGAATATTGTGTGTGTGTGTGTGTGTGTGTGTGTGTGTGTGTGTGTTTGTCCCCTGTAACTTAGCGGTTAGGTAAAAGAAACCAATAGAAGAAGTACCAGGCTTAAAAATAATAAGTACTGAGGTCGATTTGTTTGACTAAAACCCTTCAAAACGGTACTCCAGTATGGCCGAAGTTGAATGACTGAAATAAATAAAGCATCAGATACTGATTATTGATCAAAATATTATATAAGCTGCATTTACAAAATAGCGATGAAATATTGAAATGTATTCAAAATAAAAGACACGACACTACACAAGAATATGAATGTTTTATTCTGGTGTGTAAATGAAAGAGAACTGTATTATATATTAAACGAACAGAGTGTTCCACGGGTTTTACTAGATTGAGATTGGAGAGGAAGTTCCTCTAAGTTCTTAGGAGCAAAATCTATAAATACCGGCATGTAAAAATAGGGAGATGCAAAACAATGAAAAACAAGACAAAAACAAAAAAAAAACGCTTTGTTTACATAGTTATCTGCTTCGTGCTTATTAGAGCTATCATGGAACAAAAACTAGAAATGTTATTTTATTTATTTATTTTTATGAGTTCAAGTTTGCTTTCAAAAACTATTGATCGTTGAACACTCATGATGCTCAGTCCAGATGAAAATTTATCAGCCATTGTTAATCTTAACCTAGGTTTTTCGCTCTTTTCTTACTATTCTCCACTGTGCAAGTTGATGCGGGTTATGTTAGAGCAATAATAATAATCTGTCATACAGAAGGAAATGGTTCAGTATTTTTGACTGAAGTCTGAAGTCCGTCTTCACAATCATCGTTTTGTTTCTGTCTTCCTCGCCAGATTTCAAACCAAGTGACTGTTTCAGATTCTAAGTGCTCAAGTTATTTATTGTTCAAGGATCTTGGCAATCTGCTTAACTTCCTTCATAAGCTTCGCTACTTGTAGAGGATGAAATGAATAGAAGCTAAAAGTTTGCAAATTATCTGCAGCACATCGACTTTTCAGGGACGATATTATGGAATGTAAATATAGCGCTTAGACTAGTCTACGAAAATATTTCTCTATAGATGAGCTATCAACATTGAAATGCAATTTCCGTCGGCTACAAACTCGGTAAGAATTAACTCTATGTCCAATTTTTCTGTCAGTCGTTCGACTTTCGAACGAATTGCATTAAATTATTCTTCTGCTTTTTGTCTGTGACCACAGAAAACACTTAAGAATTCCTGGACGTGTTTATAAACTTCTATTACATCAAGTTGAACAGCGTGGAGAGCTTGTGTTACAGATTCCAGTCGTGCTGAATAGGTTGAAATTATAATTAGACAGACGAGAAAAGTTACTGTACTTGAAGCACACTCCAACTGATGAGTTTCTTGGCGTGTTTTATTTGAAACTGTATACACAACTGATCGAAAAGCTTTCACAGTTAATGGAAAGAATTTCTAGTGTTTTAATAATTTACAGTCCAATGAGTTTCACAGTAGCGTAGCAGGGTAGTAGCGTAGTAGGGTGGTATATGGGCATGGTATATCTCGGGCGGTACTTCTATGGCCGTGGCACTTTTGGGTCTGCTGTATAAACACGTAGAAGGTGCGGGGAGCAGCAAACTCAAGGTCTGCCCTGGGCGGCACAGCGGCACACTTTCTAATTATGCTATTGATGTTTTATATATGGTAATGATACATTTGGACAAAGGCATCTCTTTTAACTCTCAAGGAAAAATTTATGTTATTTAAACTGTACTAACAAAATCCCTTATTTCATGAACTTCAGTAAGACCATTTGCAATGAGATTTAGTTTATGTGCGGCACAATGAACAAATGCAGATTTAATTATATTTATTATTTATTTTATCTTGCACTCCACTTTCCTTTCCTGCCATTGTAGAGCAACCTTCATATGCTTATAGCTTTTTTTTTTCTACATTTAACCCAAACTTATAAACGGTTGCATTGGCAATAGAAACCACATCCGATTTACTTGATTGTTACGGCAAGAAATATTATTAGATTTAGTTGTGTCGACAAAATTTACACCAAAATGACAACTGATCTTTCCCATTTTATGTCATTACATTCATCAGCAATTATTTAAAATTCAAATGAAACAATATCCTCTTTACTATTTCTTCATAGAATTTGATCAGTTCATTTTCAACATAGACGTAAACGAGCAAGTGAAGAATTTTCTCGATGATTTTGAAGCATTTTACCTTCCGGTTCCAACAAGGAACCTGTAAAGGATTTGCTCATTTATATTTACACTTTCTTTCCTCATGTATAATGATGTCATGGGTACAGTTTGCTACAGTATAAAACTGTGTAGAGTATTAGAAATTTTTTTTTTACCTATTATTTCACAGCCCTATCAAACTGACTCTGAATGCTCTGGTAGCTATAAAGTTTGTTACAGCTTACATATATTTTGTACAGTGGAGGCGCAATGGCCCAGTGGTTAAGGCAGCGGACTCGCGGTCATAGGATCGCGGTTTCGATTCCCAGACCGGGCATTGTGAGTGTTTATTGAGCGAAAACACCTAAAAGCTCCACGAGGCTCCGGCAGGGGATGGTGGCGAAGCCTTCTGTACTCTTTCACCACAACTTTCTCTCACTCTTACTTCCTGTTTCTGTTGTGCCTGTAATTCAAAGGGTCAGCCTTGTCACACTGTGTCATGCTGAATATCCCCTAGAACTACGTTAAGGGTACACGTGTCTGTGGAGCGCTTAGCCACTTGCACGTTAATTTCACGAGCAAGCTGTTCCGTTGATCGGATCAACTGGAACCCTCGACGTCGTAAGCGACGGAGTACCAACAACAACAACATATTTTGAACAGTTACGAAAGTCATTATACTTCGTAAAAGGTGAAACAAAAATGGTACCGTGTAACCCATTATGAACAGGCTATGGAAGTGTTGTGCAAGAGCGTGACTACTCTTAGTTTAGAAATAAAGGACTACTGTGCGATTCCAGTCTGGTATGATGTACAGTTTTCTTTCTTTTCTAGATACAAGGCCAGGAATTTTAAGGAAGGGGTTAAGTTGATTATATCGATCCTAGTGCTCAGTTGGTATCTATTTCATCGACCCCGAATGGATAAAAGGCAAAGTCGACCACTGCGGAATTTGAACTGAGAACGTAAAACCGGAAGAAATAACCGCAAATCATTTTGTCCGGCGTGTTAACGATTCTCCTAGTTCACTGCCCTTTGGTATTACGTATATTACCAAACATAAGACTGCTGACATTAGGAGACTGACATATAGAGTAGATGTAGATGTAAAGAAACTTTAAATGTGAGTTTTAAAAAATTAGGTACAATTTAATCGCATTACCAAGTTAAATATATCGCGGTATCTGCTTTTCTAATTTACAGTCTGAGTTCAAAGCCAATGTTGTTTGTCACCCCACCCAAAATTTGTTTTAAGTAAAATGAGATCAATTTTGTTTTTATCTAATAACTGAGAATTAGAAAAAAAGAAAAAAAACAATAGTGAAATGCCTCTGTATCTTACGATATTTATTTTCAGCCTTACTCTTTTACTCTTTTACTTGTTTCAGTCATTTGACTGTGGCCATGCTGGAGCACCGTCTTTAGTCGAGTTAATAGACCCCAGGGCTTATTCTTTGTAAGCCTAGTACTTATTCTATCGGTCTCTTTTTGCCGAACCGCTAAGTTACGGGGACGTAAACACACCAGCATCGGTTGTCAAGCGATGGTTGGGGGAGGCAAACACAGACACACAAACACACATATATGCATATATACGACGGGCTTCTTTCAGTTTCCGCCTACCAAATCCACTCACAAGTCTTTGGTCGGCCCGAGGCTATAGTAGAAGACACTTGCCCAAGGTGCCACGCAGTGGGACTGAACCCGGAACCATGTGGCTGGTAAGCAAGCTACTTACCACACTGCCACTCCTTCGCCTTCTACATTCTGGATTTAAATTATGCTTGAGTTGACTTTACCTTTCATTCTTCCAACCCCTACGTATTTGCCTGACCTAGTAGAAATGACAGTGAAATCTCCTCGAATTACACCTCTCCGTTTTAAATAATCAACCCACTGGATATTTTTATCTTGGTTAGAATAACTTTGATCATAGGTCTGCTCGATGTTAGGACTAAAATATAACAAAGATATCTTTGTGGTAAGTTACATAAATATTCTTATTTAAAGTTGAGAATGACGACATTCAATTTCTTTGATTTGAATACCAAATACAAATAACCAATGTTTATTAGTTATTTTCTTCCAACGCAATATTTTATTTTATGAGAAGAGCAACTAAATATGATGCTGATACCATGGGGCTGGTATCACAGAGAGAGTGCATATGTACGACTTATTACTTCAACAATAGGAAACACAGATATGGAAAATAGAACTTGACATTTATAAAACAATTATATTTAGATGATCAGAAATAATGTCTATTCTGTATTATATCATCATAACAACATATATCATATTACATAATATATGTTCAGGCACGCACTTCTGTTTGTATATAAATATAAGGAGAACGTGCGCGCGCGTAAGTATGCGTGCGTATGAGTGTGTGTATGTATGTGCGTGTGTATCTGTGTATATGCATGTGTTTCTGTGTGTGTATGTGTTTCAGCACGTGTGTGCTAAAAGAGAAAAAGAAAACATTTTTATTTCTGATTTAATGGATAATTCCTGTTTGTATAGTAAAGATTAGAGGTGTATACAATATATTACTTGTAGTTGTCTATTCTGGTTCGCTTTTTTTTTCCTCATTCTTATAATTCAGCCAATAAAAATTGCATCGATTCCTAACAAACGTGCACAAGAATTATGAAGACAAGTCATCGATGGAGCCTGAATGTAAACAGCCAATTCTCTCTCCCCACCTCTCTTTCTCTCTCTCTCTCTCTCTCTCTCTCTCTCTCTCTCTCTCTCTCTTTCTCTCTCTCTCTCTCTCGCTCCCTTAAATCAACCCTTTTTGTCAAAAAAAGAAAAATGAATGAAACATAGTTGGAGTGCCCTTGAACATAGGCCTACTAAATGATTAATTGATTTGGTGCTAAACGACAATTACAATTCGAAGGTGTTCACATGATGAACTCCTTGTTTTCTTTTTACTTGCTGGGTCTTCTTTTTACTTGCCTTCACAAGCTGTCTGGAACGGGTGAGAATGATGCCGTTAATATTCCGCCTAACCTGGTTCAGCAAAGATTCACATATTTTTTGTCACCACTTATCTAATTGAATTTAAATAAATTTACTTAGATTTAGTGTCTAAATCTATGTAAATCCAGACATGGGCAACTTTTTTTTTTTGAGAAGCCGGTCGCACAACTAAAAAGATTCCAAGGTAAATTTTCCTTCGGTTTACCATTAAGAAAGACCTGCAGGACCCAGTTTGTCCATGACTGATTTAGACTGACAGGATCCTGGATCATGTAGCACACGCGAAAGTCACGCACGATTATCAGTAATCTTTCTCATTGTGTTTCTCCAGCGACTGATAACTCTTGATCATCGTCATTAGGCACCAGTCAATTTTTGAGCAGCTTCTTTGCTTTGTCCCTTTTTTGTTCTTCTCCACAACCTAACTCTCGTCTGTCTGATTGGTGGGAATATCATTATATGGATCAGCTAGATGAAACATCATTTGTATCTAAATGATGTTATTGCTGGTTATCGTCTCGTCGGTCCTCATCTAGCCGACCTCTAGCCGACCATAAACATACTGTTCAATGCTTTTCTGCTATGAACAACATGTCCATTGTAGAACGATATTTCTTCTATACACATCCAGTTTTTTCTTTATTTTTTCAGGCAAAGTGTACTTCTAACAAAATTCCTCCAATGTGTCCTTTATTAAGATTATAGAATGTACTTTAAAGGATATTTGTCCTCCACTTCCAGCAGATTAGGGGACCATGTAGAGCAGTGGTTCTCAACTGGGGTCCATATGACCCCTTGTGGTCCATATAAGATTTTGGTGGGCCCCACAAGCAAAAGAGTAAATTGAAGACACCTAGTAGTATTTTATGGTTTCATGAAAAAATTTCGCCTTAGCATCAAGGTTTCTTTCTCTGCTGTTTTATGCATTTCATCCTACACAAGTGAATGTATGATAGACAAAATAGGAATTTTGTAAGGAGTCTATAAAGCTAATTTTTAAACATCGAATGGCTATGGAGATCCACTGGGCAAAAAATGGTTGAGAACCACTGATGTAGAGGTTTCTTCATTGGACCGAGCTGCATAAACCAATGAACAATCAGAACCAGTGGACATGGATAGTTTCTTTGTTTATGCAACTCCAGACTGCACTTAATTGCAAATATCCTTGCAATAAGTAAATAAATTGTCCCTCTATGGGTGTTTCAATACTGCCATTGTGATAAAATGATAATACACAAAAGTGACGTTGGAATTTCTGTTCTATATCGTATCAACTGTAAATGGATCTCCGTCGGTTGCGACTATGAGTAATCAATTGTCCGATCAAATGAACTACCTGCTCATTGGCGTTCTAAGTGATTGCGCATTTCCAGATATGTGTACCCTTAAACATAATTCTCTGGTAGAATCCATGTCATACAGTGTCTGATAAAGCAAGATCTTAAATTACAAGCGAAAACCTTCTGAAGGGACCTCATCATAATTCTCATTTACCCAGTTTCACTCACTAGGTGTGGGTAGACCCAAGACTAGGGTAAAAAAAAAAAAACTTGTTCAATATTCCATGTAGTGAGGTCGAACCCGGGATTTCATGAACCACGAAGTGAACTTCTTAGGCATTCAGTCGCCAAAGCACGCACACAAGCACGAAAGCGCACATACACACATTGCACTACACACACACACACACACTCACACAAACATACGCATACACACATGCACACAATATGTACACACATGCGCACGCACATGCACATACACATGCTCACATACACACGCACCACACAAACATGCACAGACACACCTACACACACACACACACACACACACACACACACACACACACACGCACACACACACATACACACACACCAGTTGATAATTTTTTTTATCCAAAATGATTGGAACCAGATGTGTTTCAGATTTTGAATTTTCTGAATTTCAGTATGATTGTATATTTGTATCTATAAAATGTGACAGCTTTGGCATGGGATCCAAATCTAAACACATTATCCATTGACATTTCATAAAGAGCTTATACAAATACAGGTAAGGTAGTTTTATATAAAGTTGATAACCTTCCTGTTATGCTCGGCATGTAACAATTTCACTTATGCAATATTTCGCTTTTCACCCAAACAAATCTACCTATTACAGTTTCACCTTATTTACATGTATACACGTTACGTGTATTTAATATTATACTTTTTCTTAAGGCGGTTAGCTGGCAGAACCGTTAGCACCCAGGGGGAAAATGTTTAGCGAAATTTCGTCCGTCTTTCCGTTGTAAGTTCAAATTCCAACGAGGTCAACTTTGTTTTTCATGCCTTTCGAGATCTATAAAATAAGGACCATTTGGGCACTGGGCTTGATCTAATCGATGTATCCCTCCCCTGAAATTGCTGGTCTTGTACCAAAACTTGAAATCAATATTATACACCTCCTCTTAGTACATTAAATCCCTTCACTCCTACACATTTTAGTTCATTAAACCCCTTCATCTCCCTCTCGATTTTACCTGCTTCTCTTCATTCCATTCTTCTTTCCATCTACTTTCTACTGTCACACAGTTTCTAGTACCACTTCCTGTTCACGTATAAAGGCCACGTGATTCTGCGGTCCTTATCAGTTGCAGCCATTTTTTTCTTAACTTAGAGGATGTAAATCTCTACTGTCTCTCATTAGTTTGTCTCCTTTCAACTGTTTTCCGAAGAAGGAAACTACCCAAACCATTGGAATTTCCTGTCCTCCACAGCAAGTTCACATATCGATTTTACTCTATAAGTCTTGCAGACACAAATCCACGCCAGCCTCTTTGGAGTCTGTTTGATCTATTTTTACTCCTCTGTGAGCCAGTATATATCCTGGGTATGACTTTAAACTGCTTTCAGTAGTGGAACCCTGGTTCAGGAGTTCCAAGGTTTCGAAAAGTGTAGAAACACCTCTTGATCATATATATATATATATATATATATATATATATATATATATATATATATATATATATATATACATACATACATATATATATATATATATATATATATATATATATATATACATACATACATACATATATATATATATATATATATATATATATATATATATATATATATATATATATATATATATATATATATATATATATATATATATATATATATATATATATATATATATATATATATATATATATATATATATATATATATATATATATATATATATACATATATATATAAGAGAGAGATGACCACTAAGTAGACATCCATTATGCTAGAAGTAGATCACCTATGATCTGACCACGAAGAAAAGATTGTTCTCAAGAAAATTCAGAAAACACCAGAACGTAAGCGAGCAAGACAAGTGAAAAGATACAAAATATAAAGGTTAATCATAGACCGGTTTCGTTGTTAACTACTTACGTAATTGTCCGCAACTCTTCAGTATGATCATCTGTCTGTCTATTTGTATGTCCATCTGTCTGTCTGTATGTATGCATGTATACACTCATTTTAGTGCAGTTCCCTATCAAAATGACTGTAGTTCTTTTGGTAGGGTGTGGAATAAATTATTTGAATATACGGTTTACCTTAAATATCTTTAATCTGATATATCTTTAATTACAACTTTTTTGTAAAAACTTGATGATTTTCTTGACCTTTATCATCAATCTCAAATTTGAAGTTAATTCGATTCCATGTTTTATTCCTGTCTATACGAAGCAGACCAGAGCTAAAGCCAGCTTACGCCAAGAACAAACCTGTGTTATAAAAAGATAGATCTTGCGATTTTTTGTTCTCATTGCATGTGCTGTAATAATTGAAGGTAGTCTCCATCTCAATAAGAATGTTATTATTGTGTTACTTTGAGTCTCATCAGTTCTCGGAAAGCAACACTTTGTTGGTTTTTGTCATGCGAGCGTGAGTGAGTGAATAGAAAATTCATCCCTTGATAGGTCGACCAAACAGGCGCCATTCAAAAGTTTAAGGTTCGAAGAAGCATTGTTATGGAGTCTTTCTTTATCTTCAGTTAATTGGAAATTATTCAATGTGTTGCTGGTTCCTCATTATCATTAACCTGTGAGTGAACATATTTTTATGTTAATAACATCAAGGGGAATATAGTCCAATAAGTGATATCATTTATGCATCTTTATTAGGTGGCGAGCTGGCAGAATCGTTAGAACACCGGGCAAAATGCTTAGCGGCATTTCGTCCGTCGTTACGTTCTCAGTTTAAATTCCGTCGAGGTCGACTTCGCCTTTCATCTTTTCGGAGTCGATAGTTGAACACTGGGGTTGTTATAATCGCTTCCCCTCTAACCTGGAATTGTTGGCCTTGTGCCAAAATATAAAATTATTAATGCATGTTTGTCCCTCGTAAAAGTTATCTCTGTTGAACCTTCGCGTGTTTCGTCTTCATTTGATGAATAAACAATATCTCGTCAAAAAGAATTTCTATGCTACATGGATCCATTATCACATTTTTTAGAGTTCCATCGTGAATTTTAAGAAGCTAAGTTGATAATTCATGTAGCCTTATTACTTTCCAGCTTCCAGTGAGATTTCATTTTTGCACGTATCTCTGATGCAGTGCCTATTTGATGCATGACCCGACGATATCAGTCTTCGAGCCTCTTCAGTCATGTTTACTGTTTGATGAACGGTTTAACATCCTTCATGATCATATTTGCGAAGATTTATTTTGATAACTCTGGGAGTACTGGAAGAGAGTACGAACACTTCATCGATCATGAAGAAAGAAATCTGGAGGATACAATTAGGGTTAGAGGAAAGAATTATCAGGAAGGTTGTTGATGTATCTCGAACGAGAAGCTTAAATTTGTTTTGTGTTATTACTGTAGTTGTAAAGGGAAGATCATGTTTTTCTTCTTTGCTCCAAGTAACCAATTAAAATATTGTACAAATACATTTTGGTGGATCTTCCTTGGCCATCGATGAAAAAGGATTTGTAATCATCATTGGCCTCAGTGAAAATACATTCAACTAATTATCGGTGCCTAAAATTTATGTTCCTGACTCTTGCTTCATCTTCATCTGGTTCAGTTAGGTTCTTGTAGAATAAAATCCCGAAAAACAATACCAGAATCCAGGAATTCCAATGACGATGGATTAATAAAATATTTTCAATGTTTTTCAAGCATTTATTTCTACATATTTCCAAAGAATCTCCTTGATTAAAGTAATCTTTTCTTCAAATTGCCGATAGAGTTGCTCCAAATATTTTCTTTTCCTTTTTTTTTTCATAGCGCATATCAAAGCAAACAAATGTCTTGTATGAGTAGTTTGCTGGAGAAAGCTTCAATCATACATTTAATTGACACATCGAAATTGTTTATAAATCGTTATTGTGTGGTTTCTAAAAAATTGCGCAGAAAATTCCATCAATTTCCCGCAGTCAGTCTAAGCTTGTTGCTCCTTTCACATTCAACATCCGTATTCTGAGTTTGAAGTACTTATTTTCTCAAGAACTAGCAATATAGATTCTTGTAATAATTTTACTGGAGAATCGAATTTTTAGTTTCTACAGTGATGTCTTGTGAAAAACATGATAGAAAATGACTGAACAGAATAGGCCACTGGCAGCACTCCTTGCTGATACAAGAGAGTGTACTATAGATATATATTTTATTGATTAGTGGCTTTTAAAATTGTCTTTATTTTCTTTCAGTGAAGTACATACTCTTCTTTTTCCAAATATCATCCTTATGATGCATGTGACTTGTACCACCTTTTGTTTTTTCTTTTATAATTGCAATGTTCTTTCAGGAGCGTTAAGGTATCTCACAGTTAAGTGTTGTATGACTTCATTGTCCGACAAAATGCCGTGCGGTATTTACTTACTGCATTTTATTTGTGAGATCAAATCCCATTGAGATAAACTTTTGTCTTTCATCCTTCCGGAGTCAATAATATAAAAAGACAAGTCAAGTACTCTTAATCCAGATATCTAGTTTAGTGCCTGTGTTAGAAATTTTCATTAACTAGTCAGCCCCGTGGAAATTCCTCGATGTAATTCAGCATATTTGAAAGCCAAATATTAAACACAAGTAAAGAATTTCAAAACATTCTTTAGAATCCTGTCATTTAATCAAAACTGGACTTTTAAATATAGTTGAAATGATTATAGAAGGTGTTGCCTATTTACCTTCTTATAAATTGTTTGACAGATATGATGTGCTTTATAGTTTAAGGAAATAAAAGATAAATTAAAATGATAAAACTTATTAATATATTTTAAAAATGCACTTTTTGTTGGCCAACCACCGCCAAGGCTTAGCCCAGGTTATCTGTCAATGAGCTTATTTTGATTTCTTTTTATTTCATTTCACTTCAGCTATCTATTTGTATGTCTATTGATATATTCTCTATCTATATATTTCTCTATCTGCCTATCTATTGATAAATCTGTAGACTGTCTAGTTATCTGTCTGTCTGTCCTATTAACTATCACATTAACTTTTCCTTCTGCCGAAGTATATGTGTAGATACTCTCATAATACCAACAAGCATTTAAAACTAAAAACAAACAAACATAAAGTGAATAATGGCGGTGCTCCAGCATAGATGTAACCTTTGGTCTGGAACACGTAAAATATGTGTAATATCCACATTTTTAATGGATAATTTTACAGATTTTCCCGACATTGTTTCATTATATTAAACATTGCGACTCTGCCTTTGATTTGAACACATAAATGCAGAATAATATAGATCTTCCCTCTCTCCCTCTCCCTCTCCCCCCTCTCCCCCTCTCTCCCCCCTCTCCCCCTCTCTCCCCCCTCCCCCTCTCTCCCCCTCTCCCCCCCCCTCTGTCTCTTTCGTGTTTTCATTGATTCCACTATTTCTGTCTCTTTCTTTGTCTCCCGCTTCTCCTCCTTCTCTATATATCTTTCGCCATTCGAATTATTACCTCCCTTGGCCTATGCGTAACACACGGATAAAAATAGAAAGACCACAGAAACGTGTAGGATAATAATATTATAGATTTTCCCAATTTAAACATTCACATGATCATAGCTCTTATGGCCTAACTAGTGTTTGATGATGAAGATGAATGATTTCACTAAAGAACATATTTCTATATTGACATGTCAGTTAACTTTGAATCGTAAATTTTGAAGGCGATGCTTGTTGTAAGGAATAGTGTATATAAAACCAACAGCGTTGTTACCCATACAGTCTTCTATACATTTGGTGTTTGTAAACATTTACTTGAATATGCATCTGAATTTCAGAGGGAAGCATTTACTATATTTATTGTTCTCCA
>NC_142931.1:54450155-54452655 GCF_046866305.1 Octopus bimaculoides | reverse complement strand
TCCATTTGTATGATTCCACCATTACTATTCTCTATCTCTCTCTCTCTCTCTCTCTCTCTCTCTCTCTCTCTCTCTCTCTCTCTCTCTCTCTCTCTCTCTTTCTCTCTCTCTTCCTCTCTCTCCAACACACCACTTTTGCATTTGTGGCACGTCACAATAACACTACTACGCCAGTCAATGGCTATGACACCTTCCTGTATAATTTTATTTAAGTACCTGGATGGTCATCAAGTATCCTACTTTATCAAATATTTCGAGTATCTCCGTAACTATCCTTGATGGATCTGAATCTAGGAAAAAGATAATAGTAATGTTAATGAGGTATTAAGGTGGACACTCAAGGTACGAGGCGAGTAGAAGTGAATGTCTTTAATCGTTTTATCTATCGCGTTGCTATCAACTTGAACTGCTGGTCTCTCTGTAGGATCACCATGAAGAAGTCCCTCTTTGTCCCTATACATTTCTCCATGTTCATCAGCATCTCATAAAACGCCACTTTCTTGTTCTCAATATCAATAGCTCAATAGTGATTGTACCTTCAGCATCCTGAATACACTTCTTACCAATGACATCACGGTATATATAGTAATGTTTATATGCCAACATAACGTGGCAGAAAGGAAAAGGATGATGTTACTGTTGTTTTAGCCCCAGGAAAACCTATTTTCCAGATGGTTAACGACACACAGTCTGTGTCAATATGTAGCATTTGCAAGGGAGGTCATCACTCCCATTTCTAGCCTTACGCAATACACACAGATCTAGGTTTCTGGATGTCATCCGTCTTCAGTGTAACACAATTACCAGTTAATAACGAAAGCTATCTCCGCTCGCAAATACTATATATTCTCTAAACGACACACAGTTACTGATTCCGTATCGAGAAAAACATGTTTTAAATCTCTGAACGAGAGAAATACAATAACAGTAAAGGCTAGAGATGGGAGCGATGACCTCCCTTGCAAATGCTATATACGAACATAGACTGTGTCGTCAGCCAGTTGGAAAATATGTTTTCCTGGAGCTAAAACAACAGTAGCATCGTCCTTTACAGGACTCCCACGTTATGTTGGCTAATAAATATTACTATCCGGTACTGTTACTGTATTTCTCTCGTTCAGAGATTTAAAACATGTTGTTTTTCTTGACATACATACATACATACATACATACATACATACATATATGTATGTATGTGTGTATATATATATATATATATATGTAAATATATAAAAATGAAAAGATAAAGAGAGCAATGGTAACGTTGGAGAAGTATTTTATGGATAGAGTCTTACAGCTGTTTCTGGGAAGATCCAGTACTTCCCTTCATCGGAGACAGAAAAAATAAAGTAATCTATTATTATATCCATAGGCGGATATTTTTAGTATGAAGTGGTAAAGAGTGTGATGTGCTGAAAAAAGAGAAAACAGTACTTGAAGTGTAGTTTCATTCCAGTAGTAAATATCCGTGTAGAAATCCGTGTAAAGTAATGCTTGTGGGGATAATCCGGAAATTTATGTTGGAGCGAAAGTTGATATAGCATAGATAGCAGAGGTACATATATTCCATATTGCGATGGATTTTTTTTTGTTTACTTGAAGAATGGCCAAGTCAAGTGAAAAGTGAGCGGTAATTAGGTCAAGTCATGAAGACAGAATCTGCCTCCGATGAAGGGAAGTACTGGATCTTCCCAGAAACAGCTGTAAGACTCTATCCATAAAATACTTCTCCAACCTTTATCTTCTCTTTATCTTTTTATTTTTATATATTTACATATACACACGCTAATACACGACTTATAATACCCAATCTTGTTCATACAACGACTGGGGCAAACTAGTCGGTGTACAGCACTTACTCGGTATTACCTGTATCCTCTTGGGTTTGGTTAAATCCAATACCCTCCTCAACCTTATATATATATATATATATAAATTCATAAGAGTAGTACAACAAGGCACCGATATTTACTAGACAATAGCAATCGATATAAATACGACGCTATTGTATAGCTTCACTGCGTATATACTGGCAAAAATGCGTGTGTGCAACAAACATGAAAAACTTGTCTTAACTTAGGAAGAACATTCGAAAATGGACAACCCAGATTAAGGATAATGCAGTACCCAGGTTTCAGACTCTTCAAATACGTTTCACAACGTAAATCTGTTCAGTCTTCATCAGCTGCATTTACCTAGACAATATTTCAAATGTTGCCACATCAATGCCAAGTATACTCGCCCGAACCCCCAGCCGTTAACAGAACTGAAAACAGTGAAGAAGTTATCAATGAAAAATATTTCAATACAAATGTATTAATACAAATGTATTAATTTCCAGCAAAAAATAGCCCTATAAGGGTATATATATAAATTCATAAGAGTGGTACAACAAGGCACCGATATTTACCAGACAATAGCAATCGATACAAATACGACGCTATTGTATAGCTTCACTGCGTATATACTGGCAAAAATGCGTGTGTGCAACAAACATGAA
>NC_142931.1:54432655-54445155 GCF_046866305.1 Octopus bimaculoides | reverse complement strand
TCAGCATCTTAATTGGTTTTGTTTTATAACGACATACTTGTGCGCTCACTGGCACACATGCACACAGAAATATACGGACATACATGTACATACACACGTACGAATTTTCTACTCTATTACAATGCACATTGTGAATCAAATATAAAATTAATAGAAAAATAAATTTAATATATTTATTTGGCAATGTTACGAGCTGGCGGAATCGTTATCGTTCCGAGCAAAATGCTTAGCGGCATTTCATCTGTTTTTATGTTCTGATTTCAAGTTCCGCTGAGGTTGACTTTGCCTTTCATCCTTTTGGAGTCAATAGAATAAGTACCAATCGAGTACTGGGTCGATGTAAACGAACTATGCCACCCCAACCCACCACGAATTGCTGGCCTTGTGCCAAAATTTTAAACCAAATATATTTACTTGGTATAAATATAATACTTCTGCAATATTACTATTTATTGGAAATGTTTTAAATGTGCTGATATAGAAGCGAAACCATCACTCCTCAGTTGGAGTCGTACAACTAGGATTTAAACAATATAACGTAAAATCCTTACAATAACGTAACGAAAACCAAGCCAACGAGAGAGAAGTTCAATACAGTTGTTAGGCCTACTAGAAATAGTTCATTACATTTCCATTAAATTATACCGTTTTGTCTTCAAAACGGAAGGAGATATTCCACAATGTACTCTCTGTTATACAAAACTGACTGGTTGTTTTTGGCTAGAATTCTTTCGACCATGAATTCATTCGATCAGGCCAAAATATTAACAAATTTGGCTGGCAACCTATGAATTTATTCGAGAATGCTTGCTACCATGTAAAGCTTGTTGAAGCACTTTTTAAATCATTCAAATAACTTCTTCATGGAATATCAAGATATCTACAGAAATTGACTTTTTCTATTAATCTCTAATAAGCAAAATTCATTATAATTATTGTAAATATATTTACGATACATTGCAACTAATTATAAATACACATTAGTGACTCATACATATCAACATCTCACTCTATCTCCTTCTCACGTACTTTCAGTCTCCTTTTCTTTCTGTTTGTCTTCTTTCCGTTTCACTTTTCTATCTTGAGCCAACTTACTCCATCTGTATACAATCTCTATTTAAATATATTTCCCGTCCCACTTTCCATTTCCTCCTGTCACCCCACAATGCATATTGTCTGAATAGCTTTGTATATCTGGCAATCTACAATAATATCGTCATTGGAGAACTGTATCAGGAGGAACGTGTCATCTATAGTCATTGCAAAGGCCACCCAGCTATGTCCATGACTTTCCCTAAATGTAAACGATTGGCATGGACAGAGGGAGCTAATGCCATGCAGACCAACTTATCTAGTTAGGATACTACAATAAAAATGACAACTTCCTTTTGGTGCTTTGTAGGCCTGTCATTTAGACTGCTTTAATACCACCATTAGATGTCTCTAACATAATTCACTCTGTTGCAAGCATTCGGTCCATACTCGTTGATTCTGATTACATTTTTCCTTGCGTAGAGACAGCTTGAAAAGGCTTTGTAGAGAAAACTGTTCGGTCAATGAATCCGAGATATTTCCGACAGTAATATCTCGAGTGACTGTCCTATGCAGCAAGTGTGTAATCTCGTAACCTTTTCGTCTCCATTTTGTTACTCATAAAGACTAGCAGAAACATATGGGAGCTGTAATTTCCCCTTCTCCTCCCCTTCAGAACACCGTAACGAACCCAAACTAATGCCAAATTAGATAAACGATTTTAACTACTGACTTTCTCTTCAACATCCGTAGACTTTCGTCCATCAATATCTCTATTCCCAATCCTCATAATAACATGCAAACTACATATCTTATTCCATTGCGATGCACAGCCTTTGAACCTCTATCCTTAACCCAACCCTTTTATCGAGTAACACTTTATTTTCAATTGCATTTTGAAATATGATATTTGCGATTACATAGGATCCTACGATTCACTTCTTTTGCCTGCATATTACCAACAAGCACTTCCATTTAATCTGGTTTAGTCTTCTTTTCCAGTAACTCTCGCCCTCTCTCTCTCTCTCTCTCCCTCTATCTTTGGCTTAGTCTCTCTTTTTCTCTCCCTTTTTGGTTTAGTTTCTCTCTTTGGCTTAGTCTCTCTCTCTCTGACTTAGTCTTTCTCTCTCCTTCTCTCTCTGTCTCTGTCTGTCAGTCTGTCTGACTCTCTCTCTTTTTTTTCTCTCTCTCTGGCTTAGTCTTCCTCTCTCCCTTTCTCTCTCTATCTCTCTCCCTCTCTCTCTTTTTCTCTCTCGCTCTCTCTCTCTCTCTCTCTCTCTCTCTCTCTCTCTCTCTCTCTCTCTTCTAGGAGAGACTAAATTGTCTGCTGTTCTGAATTGTCTATGCCATCAATATTACTACCTAAACCAATCATATCAGCTCTTCAAGCATGCTTTATCCTTTCTTGTCTATAAAACTAACTTTTAATCTTCCACTACAGTTTCTCAACTTCAGATTAAATTCCTTAAACCTCAGTTATTGGTTACTAATGATAATTGTGTTGGTGGTGGAGTTAATAATAATGGTGTTAAATGGTTGCAAAAATGTCTGTGATAGTAACAACAGGGCATATTTTGTGTTATAAGGGATGACATTGGCTGTTCTTTCAGATCTTCCTTGACTGAACTGACTTATAACTAAAAGCATTACAGTTATTGCATCGAATTTATTTTCAGATAGAGTATATCTAGGATTATATTACCTAGTGTGTCATGTGTTTAAGATAGTGAAGTGTGGCTCAAAGGAGACTTTTTGCTACTTCCAGTTAATCGACTGACCACTCAGAGGCTTCTTTCTTTAGAGTAAGAAGCGATTTTTTTTCGCTTTTAGGATCCATAGAGAATAATTAGTAATATATTCAAGTGAATATGAGAAAGAATATTTACAACCTGATTGATTCCACTTAACAGCTGTCGTTAGACAAACAAAGTTACTGGTTGCCATTCACATTTATCGAAGTTTCAAGTTTTTACTTTTGTTATTATTCTTCCGACTCCTGTATTTCTTAAACCATCAAGCGCGAGATTGGCAAAATTATTAGAGCTCTCTACGTTTTGAGTTAAAATTCCGCTGGTGATCTTTATTTTTCGCTTTTCGGAAATCGTTAAAATAAAGTTTCAGTTCAAATACCGGAGAAGATTTAATATTCACATACAAGATGTAAATGGGATTAAATAAACGATGATAAGACATTTCCGATACTTCCTTAAGTAACCAATGGAGAGGACGGAAAACGCCAATAATATAGGAAAGGGCATTTTTTTCTCTTACAAAGATTTATGTTTTACTTAGAGTTGATTAATTGACATTGGTGAGAATGGAGGGCGTTTATTCTGAACATTTTTGCATCTCGTTTATTTGTTTCACAGCGACTTTCCATAGAATATGAAAACATACAGATGCCTCAAACCAAAACATTCTATGAAAAATATATAGAGATACATGAATTTATATAATTCAAGCATATGAATTAAAGATATATATACTGACAGTATCCATGGATATTCTATGCTTAGTTTGAAAACTATAAGATTGTTGGAACACGAAATTACATGATGTCTTGAAATTGTAATTTTTCTGAATGACTTGCTTCTTGAGACGGTGTAAAGTCTGTAAAGATAGTTTTGAATTTGTAGTCGTATGAGAGAAGGTATTTGAAAACTATGTTCTTTGTTATATTCATGTCTCCTCTTCTACCTTGAGACTTATTATTTTTATCTTTGCGTCTAGCAATAAAAATCTCAATAATGGAAATAAATCGAAGACACAACCTATTTGTAATATTACTAGCAATACCCGTGGAAATTCTACGCTTATTTTGAAAATTGTTGGATAGAATTGTATATTTTTCTGAAGCGTTTGATTCTTGAAATGGTGTAAATGTCCACATAGATAGTATAGTATCTCTCAATCCATCTATCTTCTGCGCCCATTATTCCTGAGAGGGTTGCGGGGATAGAGTCCTCAGGCACCTCCTCCATAGGGTCCTATCAGAAGCAAACATCATTCAACTTTCCTCATATTCGCGAGTCCAATACAAGTACTCATTTGGTGCTTGGCGCGAATAAGATCACCACATGCTGCAATATAAAAAGGGATAAAAAAAACAATAGCCGTATCAACTTGTTCTGGGAGGTGTAGATTGGGTGCACAAAGGATTTGTGTCCCAGGATCTCGAAGCGGATATGGGAAGGAACAACCGTTAGTGTTAGGTTGCATTGAAGGCGCAATCTCAAAAAACATCTATATATTCATACGTTTTCTGTTTTGTAAATTATCTATTATATTTCACTTTACGTGAGGTAACCAATTTTAACTATGGAGCAAAATGGAAGACATTGTCTCTTACATTAATCTGCTATTGTTCGTTGGTAAAATTATAACAAATCTTAATACAGTTATTTGGAGAAAAAATACTATAAAAACCCCTTACCCGAAATCATTCTTTCTCTTGTTAGTTTATGTCGTCTATCGTTGTCCATATTTTATAAACAAATGTTTCGATTGAGCAGACGATAATTAATTGCACAAAAGCGCTTGGTAAAATGATGGGCAGTATAAGAAAAACACAGAAAAAGAGTTGCTTTTCGCTGTCCCACCACCGCCACCTCTCTTAATAAATATCCCATCTGGCATGACAACCACCACCTGCACCACCATCACTATATTTATGAGAAACGAGGCTTAGTTATTTACCAATCAAGATTATTTTCATTTCAGTTTATCTATCTATCTATCTATCTATCTATCTATCTATCTACTCTGGCAATACGGATATGTAAACCTAATAAAGAAATAATAAAAGATACACTAAATAAGGATCACAGCTTTTGAGCTGGTATTTCAGTTTAAGTGCCTAGCGATATATTTAGCCATCCATCTTTCTATCTTCCATTCGTCGATGTATCCATGTGGATAGGTCGAAGCGGCGTTTCCTTCGGTAAACACACTTACACCTATTCTCTCTCTCTCTCTCTCTCTCTCTCTCTCTCTCTCTCTCTCTCTCTCTCTCTCTCTCTCTCTCTCCTTTCCACTAAAACATATTACCCTGCGCTAAGCACGTTCAGTTTTTCTTCCTCTTTCTCCCTGAATCTTCCTTCGACCGAGACCTCATGACTGCGAAGCGAACTTTTTAAACATTCTTTCAAAATGTTTGTTGCTGCTGTTATTATTATTTTATCTCAAGACAAATCTTATTGCGCATTCATGTTTTGACCGCCTTATATTTTCTGGAGGATGTGATTTGAGGGTGAATTGGCTACAATTTCTTGAAGGTAGAGCGATCCCAGAGACATTTCCTCATTGACTAATGATCCTTAGTATTTTGCGTATGTATTTGCTTATAACTGGTTCTTCATGTACAAATATTTGTGCCAGAAAATTTAAAATATATTATTTTATAAAATTTGAAATAATATATTGTTATATAATATTGATTTCAAATTTTGGCACAAGGTAAGTAATTCTAGAGGAAGGGTTATTCGATTTAATCGACCTCCCCCACCCCAGTGCTCAACTGGCACTTATTTTATTGACTCCGAAAGGATGAAAGACAAAGTCGGCCTCCTCGGAATTTTAACTCAATACTTTAAGACGGACGAACTGCCATACTGTTATATAGTATTAAAATATTATATAATATATTTATTTCTTTATTATACACAGGGGGCTAAGCATAGAAGGGACAAACAAGGACAGACAAAGGGATTAAGTCGATTACATCGACACCAGTGCGTAACTGGTACTTATTCAATCGACCCCGAAAGGATGAAAGGCAAAGTCGACCTCGGCGAAATTTGAACTCGTAATACAGACGAAATACTGCTAAGCATTTCGCCCGGCGTGCTAACGATTCTGCCAACTCGCCAGACCAACGAAGTGGAGAATGGAATATTATGTCCTCGAATTCTTTTTTCAAGAGCATTAAAAGGAGATTAATCAACATTTAGGCTTTATGTATATCGAGTGACAACAGGATGTTTAGTGGTCCAGCATTTTCCCCTTCAACACTGTAAAATCGTTTCATTGTATTAGACTATCAACGTAAAAACAAAAGGAGGCCAAATTCTGAATTCCGTCTAGCATTTGATGAATCAGATTTATTTCTCTGCGCTTATTTATTATTTACTAACTTGCCGGTAAGTATCGATTTACTCATCTGTCCTACTTGAAAAAGAGTGTGGGCAACCGTGTTGATGGTGCACTGGATCAATCATCTAAGAGATAGGGAAGTCAATGTGGAAGTATACTCTGTCACCGCCAATCTATCTCTGGTTAATATTTGCCCTGGCTCTGAGCTGTAAATAGACACCAAAGTATATGAGCAACTAACCAACGTAGGCAGCGAATTGGTACGGCCGATAGAGCATCAATATCCATTCTTTCGGAGATGATAAATATAGTACACGTATATAGGACTGAGACTAGAAGAATCGTCAGATAGGATGATTTGCAGTATTTATTCTAGCCCTTTGCACTCTGTGTTGAAATCTTGCCAAGGTATTTTTTGGGTGGTAGACTTAACCCATTGCCCTTTTAACACTACACCTAGTCTTCAAGTGCCTTTAGTGGAGTTAGTTCACTCTGTTAAAAGGGCCAGGTCCGCGGTTTGAGGATACATTCCTCTCCTCCACTAAACTCAGAAGTTCTGTAAAGGATTACGGTCACCACCTGCCCTCCTAAGCGATACAAAACCAACAGCTTCATTCTAAAGCCAACGAGAGATTTCTTGACTTGCAGTTCTCAATTAAAAATCTTTCTACAGGAAAAGCCATCTCTTTAGATTAGCATACTGTCCAATGAAAGAGTCGTCTCTTAACAACGTTGGTAGCGGAGATAATCTGTGGACCACAGAGGTTTGTGAAAATACATTCATCTTCCTTTGAAAGTAAATACATCTCTGTCAACTTGATTTCCGCAACTGTATCTCCTGGTGTTTCTCTTAAATACTACCTCCACTAAACTTGCTGCTTCTTTATTGATTTTCGCTCCCATTTCATTGATTGACTTGTGTTCATCTATCGATTTATTTTCCCTACTCATAGTAGAATGTCAATAGATGTCTTCTATTTACTACATTCACCAACAGCCTGAAACTAACCACAAGCGTTAAAGTAAAAATATCTAATTGCTTTGGCTCTCTGGCTTGCAGTTTGTTATTCACATTTGGTGGCCTTTTATGAACAGGAGGAATCCTTTTTTCTTTCTCTTTATTGTTTTAAAGCTCCTTTTACCACAAAATTGACGCTGAGGCTGTCTTTCCCGCAAATTAGCCTTTTTAAAGCAAATTCGTTTTCGTACATAGTCTATCAATTTTTTGCTGTAGTTATGCTGGTGTATAATAACGATTTAATGGAGGAACGCAGGAAGCTTAAGACATATAAGAATGACAAAAATAAGAGTTGTGTTTTTATAAAATATATTGCTGTTGTTACTACTACTAGTTTTTAACTCAAGATCAACTGTAATCAATCAGGCCTATGATTAAAGGAGTTATGACTGTGATTATTCCATCACTTTTCCTGGTATCTTGTATCATGGACACAAAATGTGTCCTTTAATTTGATTAAGTCGGTTGTGCGTGAGTTGAAGGAAATTTCGCCGCTAGTTCTAATAGGTTGACTGACTGCATAAAGGCAACATTGTTAAGCTTCTAAACAGTGTGTTCGACGTAAATAAAGTGAGACAGGTTCAGATCGCGACACTAGTTTCCTTGGGGCTTACTTTTTACCAGCTATACGACATATTATTTACTAATATTAGTTGTGTGCGTCTACCACTCTACTGGTCCATTTCCCCAAAATGCACACCACAGGTAATTAACTGCTATAGTACTTTCGTTGTCTGAATTTCGTGCAACTACTGCATGTCGATTAGTTTGCTGAGCTATGATATACTTTAATATCTCTGTACATCCTGGAAACGATAACAGGCCGTTTAGTTAGTTGAATACTGAATAGAAATGCTTGCACACTATCGATGTATAATATGCGTGTACGTGCAAGTGTGTGTGTATGTATTTATGTATGTATTTATGTATGTAGGTGGGTATGTTCAATATCTGTTTGTAAATGTGCGTGCGCGAGTGTGTGTATGTATATATTCATATATGTATTTATGTATGTATGTAGGTATGTTCAATATCCGTTTGTATGTGTGTTTGTGTGTGTACACGCACGTGTGTTTGTGTGTGCATGGATGAATTTTATAAACGTATATATAATATATACATATGTGTTATAATACATATATATTATATAACATACATACATATATAGATACACAGACACGCGCGTGCACAAAAATATACACATATATACACACACGCGCACACATACTACGTGTGTATGCATATATATGTTTGAGAATAAATATTTTTTTTTTATTATTTATTAAATTCTAAAAAAGAACATGCATTTTATTCAATTAATCCCTTTCAAAACAGTTTACCGCAAGTAATTAACTATAAAACTGAATATTTATGACCCATGGATTTTCCATGGGTACTCACTTGTAAAGATATTAATAGGGTCCTTTTGTTTCGATAAAACTGCCTAACAACTGGATATTGTAGAATTTGTACTTTTCCCAAAAGTAATATTGCAGTATATCTGCTACATGCTTACAACCAGAGTGGAGGCGCAATGGCCCAGTGGTTAGGGCAGCGGACTCGCGGCTTCGATTCCCAGACCGGGCGTTGTGAGTGTTTATTGAGCGAAAACACCTAAAGCTCCACGAGTCTCCGGCAGGGGATGGTAGCGAAGCCTTCTGTAGTCTTCCACCACAACTTTCTCTCACTCTTACTTCCTGTTTCTATTGTGCCTGTAATTCAAAGGGTCAGCTTTGTCACACTGTGTCACGCTGAATATCCCCGAGAACTACGTTAAGGGTACACGTGTCTGTGGAGTACTCAGCCACTTGCACGTTAATTTCACGAGCAGGCTGTTCCATTGATCGGATCAACTGGAACCCTCGACGTTGTTAGCGACGGAGTGCCAACAACAAAACAGCTTACAACCAGAAACTGAAATTAATCTTTGGTAGCTTACTTACACTCTCCTTCCGGCATGCTTTTAGCTTAAATTCTACTTTTTATCTTGACTTTTATATTATACATGTTTCAGTCATTGGGCAGAGGCCATGTTGGAGCAATACTTTGATTGAAGGGTTTTGTCTCGAGATGATGTGTGTGTCTGAGTGTATGTGTGTGTTTGTGTTTGTGTGTGTGTGTGCGGGGGAAGTGTCTGTGTCTGTGTTTGTCCCCTCACCACCGCTTGACGTCCTGGTGTTAGTGTGCTTACGTCCCTGTAGCTTAGCGGTCCGGCAAAATTGACTGATAGAATAAGTACCGAGCTTAAAAAGAAAATATGTATTTGGGTCGATGAGTTCGACCAAAAATTCTCCAAGGTGGTGCTCCAGCATGACCGCAGTCTAATAACTGAAATATGTATGTATATATATGTATGTATATGTATGTATGTATGTATGTATGGATGGATGGATGTAATAAAAGCTGGTATTTATACTATTGGTCTCTTTTGCCAAACCGCTAGGCTACGTGGATGTAAACAAACCAATACCGATTGTCAGGTGGTGGTGGTGGAAGACAAAAATAACATAAACAGACGGGGACACACACACACATACATATATTTATATATATATACGACGAGCTTCTTTCAGTTTCCGTCTACCAAATCCATTCACAAGGCTTTGGTCGGACCTGGGGCTATTGTAGAAACACTTGACCGAGTGCCACGTAGTGGGACTGAATCTAAGACCGCGTAGTAGGGAAGCAAGTTTTTTAACCACACAATCACGCCTGGGGCCAATTTCTGCAAATTTGAGATGAATCAACATTGTTTACTTGAATGTTTTGCAGTATTTAATTGCCTTCCTTATCTTTGTACGTTCAACCCCTATCAAACTATCTCTTTTGTCTTTCATCCCACCGGAGTCAATAAAATTGGATGCTAATCTGCTGGAATTGTGCTATACATTCCTCCTCACCGCTACCTAGTTTTAGCCCAGCCCTCAAGGAAACGTCTACCTGGTTGCTTGACTTATTAGAAATAACTGCTAAACTTCCCTCAAATTACACCCTTCCCTCTTGATATGATGGTATACATAAAATTATGTATATATACACACACACATACACACATATATACGCATACATACATATATATCATGCCATACATGCACACATACACACCCCACACACTCCATACCTTCCATCTCTGATGAGCACAGTTATTAGATAACGATCCAGTAATCTAATATCCGGTGTGAAACCGATTAGTAAGTTCGACTGCAATGGATCAATATTGCTATATACTTTGATTAATATACATACATACATATATATATATATATATATATATATATATAGAGAGAGAGAGAGAGAGAGAGAGAGAGGGAGAGAAAGAAAGAGAGAAAGAGAGAAAAAGAGAGAGAAAGAGAGAGAGATTTATTGATCGTTTGATTGATTGATTGATGTGTGTGTAAGTATACATAAAATTTTCTCTTCCAAATGTTTTTCCTGAAATGTGCAATGTCCAAGGAAAATGATAGGATGGTCATGGATGGACTACTTTTCGTCCAAGGTCTACTTACAAATGCATTTTCAGGATGAGACCGTGGCATACCTCCTGTGTCCCTTTATATTGACTGCTAACATAACTGAAAATGTCAAACTGTCGATTACTTCTTCCTTAAAAATATAGAACGCTTGTGCCAAGCAACTAAAACAAAGCCTGTACTTGTGTGTGTGTGTGTGTGTATGTGTGTGCGTGCGTGCGTGTGTGTGCGTGCGTGTGTGTGCATGCGTGTGTGTGCGTCCGTGTGTGTGCGTGCGTCCGTGTGTGTGCATGCGTGTATGTGTTCGCGCGTGTGTATGTGCATAAGTGTGTGTGTGTGTTTGTGTGTGTGTCTGTGTGTGCACGCATGTGTGCGAGCGTGCGAGCATGAGTGCAGAGAGAAAGAGAGAAAGAGAGAGAGAGAGAGAAAGAGTGAGAGAGAGAGAAGGAACGACAGAGAGAGTGAGAAAATCAATTAAAACTGGAAAATAATCTGAGATTATTAGATTAGATATAAGTTACAGTGCACGCGCGCATGTGTGTGTGTGTGTGTGTGTGTGTGTGTGTGTGTGTGTGTGTGTACGCATGCCCTTTAGTGTATATCTTATCACTGCTAACTCCCAGAGGTGATGCGTTGTGTCCGAGTGTATCGGACACGGTGTATTATTTATGTATTTATATGTCTGTGTACTTGTGTGTGTGTGTGTGTTTGTGTTTGTGCATGCGCGCGTGTGTGCGTGTGTGTACGAGGTCTAATCAATAAGTATCCGGACTTTTGCCATAGTAACAAAGCTAAAACACACAAAGTGAAGCCGCTTAGCAAAGATTGACCTTCATCTCTGCTGTTTCAACGTTCTAGCTCACTTCTGTTGTTTACAGCAGTGCTTGGAAAGAAGGTGTGTAGCGTGTGATCGTCGCATTGACCATGACAGAGAAAATTGTCATGGAGATACCTGCTCAGAGACCTACGTAAAGTTGCAGAAAGTGTATGGAGAGGAGTGTATGAGGTGCATACAAGAGTACGAGTGGTTCAGACGTTTTCAAGATGTTCGAAAAAATGTCGATATTGACAAACGTTCTGGGAGACCCGCAACCAGCAGAACTGAGAAAAAACATCGCACATGTGCGTGCAGCTGTGAAGGGGAAAGAGTCGAATCGCCATCCGTGAGTTACTAGAGGATGCGCAGGTTAGTTACGGTTCAGTTCAGTCCATTATCACTGAAGATTTTGGTATGAGACGCGTGTCTGCTAAGTTTGTGCCAAAACTGTTTTCAGCTGACCAAAAACACATACGGGTTTCAGTTCTAGAAGATCTTGATTGTGTCGAGAACGATGAAAACTTTTTGAAAATTTTGCGTAGGTCTCTGAGCAGGTGTCACCAACCTTTTGACAAAATTTGATGCAGATTCTCTGCTTAACTTTCTCTGTCATGGTCAATGAGACGATTACACGCTATATTCTTCTCTTCTAAGCACTGCTGTAAACAGTAAAAGCAGAGTTCAAGGTCAATCTGTGCCAAGCCACTTAACTCTGTGTGCTTTAGCTTCGTTACTATGGCCACAGACCGGATACTTATTTATCAGGTTACGTATATGTGTATGCGGTGTGTGTGTGTGTATATACATATATCTATAAGTGTGTGTATGGATACATCGTGTCGTCTTCCGCTATTGGTGGGATCCGCAAAAAAATACTCCATGCAGCGAGATAAATATCAGTTAATATAGTGAAATGCGAGCTGCTATAAGTTTCATGCTTCTGTTCGTACAATAGGCAGACGAAGTTGTATGCAACGCCGTGTATTATCGGGCAGTCTTTAAGGCTCAAAATCGTCAGATTTGCCACATCAACCATTGTTAATTCTCATACCGAAGGTTCAAAAGGGGCATA
>NC_142931.1:54380155-54430155 GCF_046866305.1 Octopus bimaculoides | reverse complement strand
ATATGTATATATATATATATATATATATATATATATATATATATGAACCGAACCACAAAAGGAACGTCGTACACATACTAAATAGAAACCAGTTTATTAACAGACTGCCATAGCATTGATTGAAGAGTGCTAATTAAGAAACCGTACTTTCCTAATGATAAAACGTCATTTCTTAAAACATGTTTGACGTCATATGGTGTCACGTGACGACGGAGTACCCTGGATCCAAAGAGATGAACTCAATATCTCGTTAGCATTGATTACCGCAAGGCATCTTCTGCTACAGAAATGTATAATGGACTTTCGTCAGAAAAGACTAGAGTTCTCCACTGCTGATATCGCCAGTTCTGACGTTTTTGAGTCCACTTCAAACGTGCCCGTCGATGACGATCTATGAGAATGGCGTCCCTAGCCTGAAAGATCTCAGTCGGCAGCGAAGTGTCTTGACATTTGATCCCGGCTTGCCAGCACATAATTATAACACCATGGTATACCAGTATAAATTGTCGTATTAACTGTTATTGCATCTTCCCAGGTGTTTATCTCGTTACAGAGTTCCTTATTTAAACCGTCGTATATCACTACGTATTTTGTTTTTCACAGGCCGGGGGAAGGGAAGTTTTGGGACTCTTGTGTGTCTGCGTTTTTCTTTGTGTCAGTTGGGTTTTGGGGAGAGTTGGCGTCTGTAGGGGAAGGATGGGACAAAGTGGGTGTTGGTGGATTTTGGGTGGGTGTGAGATGGGGGTTGACATCCACAGGGTGTACCTTTTTCCTCTTTTTTCTCTTTTTCATTTCGACCGTTTCCCAATCATTCCCTCCGTTGTTTGCATCTTCTTCCTTAGCATTTCAGCTTTCTTTTGTTGGCACTGGAAGTGCGATTTCCTCCCTGCTTATGGGCCCTTATTAGGGTTTTTGGGGCGTCGGAAGACAGTCCGCTCTAATGTGGCCTTTTAGGTCACACTTATAGCAACGCGGGGTCCTGTCCTCCACTCCAACCCTGATTATCACATCTTCTATAGAGATAGTTTCTATTATATCTTCAAGGTCCTCCGGAGCCGCCTGGATAATTATATCCAGGCTCTGCCCTTGCCAATTCTTATTAACTATTCTTGTGGTTTGGAGGACCACTATCTTATCTTCATTGCCCAGTAGTATGGCAGCTACTAGCCAGGCTACGTCAATCTCTGGTGAACATCTTCTACCCTAAATCTGGAAGCACGTCTCCGAAGGTATATGAGTAGAAGTACCACTTCTGTCTTTAAAGGGGTTGCTGAGTGTAATCTGGCAATAGCTGCCTCTCAGAAGCGCACCTCCACTGTTCCAAACTTCCTTTCTCTGGCGTTATTTCGATTTTCTTTGTTTTCATGAAGTAGTTCTATATATTATAGTTTTCTCCTTGGTATTTTCAAAATTCCTTGGGAAGGGAACACCTTTACTTCGTACCCCTCCCTACAAAGCATGTTCTTATATTTACTCAGTTCTGTTTAGTTCGACTTCGTTGCTGCGGCTCTTGGCGACAGCCGCAAATTTTCTTTTCTTTACCTGCTCCTCCATTATTTCGACAGGTTTCAATAGTTCCTCCTCAGAAGACGTAAGTTCCAAGGAGAAGAGGCTTTCGTACTCCATCGTCAATACTTGTGCTACCCACTTCTTCGAAGGAAGAAAGCGTCAACAGACTGCCGTAAAGCAGTAAAACAAGTGTAACAAAATGTTTAAAAAAACACGAAGCAATTTTAACAATAAACGATTCAACAAAATAACACAGACGTACGTCAATTTTTTTATTGTCCATGAAGAACGAACACAGAGGGGACAGCACAATATGATCTGGGGGTCATATAAAACGAAATGAGAATAAAAATTTATATAAACATGAATTCACCGAATGGGGCACAAAGGACAATAACAAACGTTAAGGACAAAATGAGGTTAAAAAGGACAATTTTCCTCCGGCCCCATGAGCTCTGCCTTTTTAACCGACACCTGTGTTTTTCCTTATGTCATGTTCACGCAAGGCCTTTCATTCCCAACATACGTGCAACACGCATCCATCGTTTTTGAAACACACTCTGGGACAGACACCTGCTCTCCAGCTCCACCTTTCTTTTCAGGTGAAACGTGAAGACGTTTACCAAGGAGGAGCCAGATATGAAGCAATCTGTCACAAAACCTTTCATTCTCAAACTTCCAAATCACCTCTTTCGCAATTACTACTACTATGAGAAAACAATTCTTACCTTCATCCTTGAGGAAATTCGGTGGGTTGATTTTTAAAATCGACTCAGCTGATAGCTGTACTCTTCTCACATCTGACAACAGGTGTTCTGCGTAAACCAACACTTCAGAAATGCTCGGACACTGCACAATAGAGTGTAGGATGGGTTCCACGTCCCGCTCACATCTTGGGCAGGCCGATGGCCCAGGGTGGCCGTGTCTGGTGAGTTTATCTCGAACCGGTAAGGCTCCTCTGTAACATTGTCAGGCTAATGGCGGCGGCACAGAAGGACACACACACGCACATACATATATTTACATACATGCATATATATACACACATATGTATATTTACATGCATATAGATATATGTAAATGTGTGTGCGCATGCGTGTAACTATGTACATTATGTATGTGTGTGTTTGACACGGTTGGACAACTGATGGCGCCAATTGAGATGCCCACAGTTGACCTCTTACCTCGAGATAATTAGGTAGTCATTTCTTTGATGGCATGCCAATGGTGGATAAGATTCTTGACTCTTTACATTGCTTCCCTTTCATATTTGGAGTTCGTCCCAATTGCCTCCATATCTTTGCATTCACTTTATCTTAAAACGTTTTGTTGGAAATGGAACTTTGTCGACCTTGCAGAGAATATATAAATGAGGGAATATGATAATCCAATACTTTCCGGAATAATTAAGGCAATATTAGTGATTGACTAATATTGTCTTTTCCTCGCCACATAATTACCATTATGAAGCACTATAGCATTTTAATGGTTACCGCATTAGATATTGTAAATTGACCTGCATGACCAGATAAGTTACGCTGGTTTTATACTTGTTTTAAGTCAAAGAAAGAAATAACGAACTAAAAGACAACCAAACAATAGGATGTATTACACGCACTCACACATACACACACATGTATGTACGCGTATGTATGTGTGTATGTATGTATGTATGTATGTAAGACGTGGCTGTGTGGTAAGAAGCTTGCTTCCCAACCACATGGTTCATGGTTCAGTCCTACTGAATGGTACCTTGGGCAAGTGTCTTCTACTATAGGCTCGGGCCGGCCAAAGCCTTGTGAGTGGATTTAGTAAACGGAAACTGAAAGAAGCCCATCGTATATATATATATATATATATATATATATATATATATATATATATATATATATGTATATGTTTGTGTGTTTGTGTTTCTCCCCCACCATGTTGGTGTGTTTATGTCCCCGTAACCTAGCGATTCGGCAAAAGAGACCTATAGAATAAGTACTAGGCTTACAAAGTATAAGTGCTGGGGTTGATTTGTTCGACTAAACGCGGTGCTCCAGCATGGCTGCAGTCAAATGACTGAAATAAGTAAAAGAATAAAAGAATGTGTGTGTGTGTGTGTGTGTGTGTGTGTGTGTGTGTGTGTGTGTGTTCAGTAATATATTTTGCCGAAAAACCTGAATTAATCTATCCACACGGATGGTGGATAGATGGTTTCAAAGAAGTACTTTCAATGTTTGCTGTTCGATATTCCAGATTAATTTATATCAAAGGGAGAAAATCAAATGAGGGCAGCCATATCAAATTCACTCATTCATCAAAAGCCAACCACACCATAATGGCTGTTGAAAAGATGATGAGAATGGCAATGCCTCAGCATGGCCACAGCCTTTGAGCCGGAACACATAAAGGATATAGTGTGTGTGTGTGTGTGTGTGTGTGTGTGTGCGTATGTACACGCGTGTATGCCTGTGTCTTGCGTGCACTCGCGCATTAGTAAAATTTCTTGATAGAATTGAAAATATTCTCGATGAATTGTGGGACTTCGACTGAATTGCTTGAGAACACTTAATTCTTTTTACAGTATTGTTTCTTTGTTTCTGTTTTTCTCAATATCAAACCTCATTTCATAAGTAGAAAACTCTGTTTAAATGCAGTTTTCTATCACTTTTGTCGTTTACTTTTAATATTGTAATATTTTTCAAATATTTGATCCTCAAAAAACACACAAAAAAATTCTTGTTCAAAATTTATGTGATAACTGTATTGTATTTGTCCTTAACTCTTACTTTTACTGTGCTAACTTTGCTTTCTAACGCTGAGTACTACTTCAGTTTTAACTATGCGTTTAAATAGTTTTCCATTTACCTTAATTATATTATTACAAATTTCCAAAATATCAATCTGCTTCAGTTTGACAAATTTTGACACATTTGTAAATTTTTTTGCCACTTCCCTTCTGTTTTTTGTATTACAGTTTTCAAAAATTTATTCTCTAACCCAATCGCACTTAAATTTATTTTTATAGTTTTTGCTTTCAACACGTTTCTTTTTTGTTTTTATTTTTCTTGAACTTCTATAGTTCCATAACTATATAATTCTTGACAGAGTTTCTTCAGTTTTATCACTATATCTGTACGTTTTAAGACGTCTCATAAAGTATATAGTAGTTTTCATTCTTTGTTAACTGTAAAAACTGAAGACGAGTGTTACATCTTGGAAATTGCAAAGTGATAGATAAAATACCGCTACTAACTACAAGCGACGCAATACAGCAGCAACAGCAACAACAACAGTAGCTGTAAAGATCCGCGCGACAAATATTCTGTGTCACCCACAAGAATAAGAACTATAAGAATTTCAGAACAAGGACCCGAAAATGAGTCTGTCACAAGCCTCCAGTGAACAAAAGAAGCTAACCATTCCGCTTAGATCATTCTTTTAAAGACGCGGTTTTGAAAATTAAGATGCACTTTTCTTCTTGTAGTCAACAATATGTGAACTGTTTGATGTTTGATAGAGGCAATAACCTGTACACAATAATCTGTACATAATAACCCTCACATGAAATTAGCTGATAGTATTGTCTATAAAGAAGTATTACTATCAGAGATCTATTGTTTTGTTTATTTTATGAAATATACTTTTTGTGTCGTCTTAATGAACATTATATTCTGTGAAATATCTGTTTCTTAAGATAGAGTACGGAACACAGTTAATATATTTTATGTCATTTGAAGATTATTTTGTTGCAGAAGCAAAATTAAGTAACAAACAACGAATAGATGGCTAAAAGTATGAGAGGCATGCAATCGGCTGTTTCTGCCTATCGTACCTGCCTATCGTAACTCCCTCTATTAAGTCACAAATCCTACACACGATATTAATAAAATAAATAGCAGCCATTTGCTGAGGGCTTAGTCATAAGAGGATTGTGAGTGACCAGGATTTTTAGGTCTCCAAGACTAGTGAAAGAAGTGATGAATTTATATGTAATTCGGAAACGTGGTTGGAAGGATTTCATCAGAATGGGTTCTGCAAAAAGATCCCTGGTCCCTGATTGTGATACAAAAACTGATACTGGGTTAAATCTACCTCGTCCTAAGAGGTACAGGGCATCCGATTGGCTTATGTACAGTTCCGTCTACCTAATCGCAAATCTTAGGTTGACCCATGAATATATTAGAAGAAACCAGTTCAGTATTTTGCTGATCTGGAATGAGGGCTCCACAGGCATCCAGCAAGTTTTGCCCTTTCAATTTCCTCTCAGTGCTTAGCGGCGTTTTGCCCCTCTTTACGTTCAGAGTTCAAATTTCGTCGAGGTTGACTTTGACTTTCATCCTTTCGGTGTCGATAAAAGTAAGTAACAACTGAGCACTAAGGTCTATGTAATCCACTTACCCACTCACTCGAAATTGCTAGTCTTATGCCAACATTTGAAGTCAATATTTCCTCTCAGTCTTTATCATATCTGTTGAAAAACCAGGCACCACTCCCAGACAAAATTAAGGTCTGAGAACAAATCATTTACCAGAACCTTTTCAACTGACTTTCTCATGAAAATTGTCTTCTTGAGCCAATATAAAAAGTTATTATAGGAGCTGACTAAAGCAGCAAGCTGGCATAATCGTTAGCACGCTGGACGAAATGCTTGGCTGTATTTCTGGTTCAAATTCGGCCTTTCATCCTTTCGGATTCGATAAATTAAGTAGCAGTGAAATACTGGAGTCGATGTCATCGACTTGTCTCCTCCCTCAAAAATTTCAAGCTTTGTGTCTTTAGTAGAAAGGATTATTATAGGAGCTGGTGGAATCTTTAGCGTGTCAAGCAAAATGCCTAATGATATTTCTTTTAACTCTTCACATTCTGAGTTCAAATTCCGCTGACGTCGATTTTGCCTTTCATCTTTTTTGAGTGCGATAAAATAAGTACTAATTGAACACTGGTGTCGATGCAATCGCCTTACCCCCACCCTAAAATTTCTAATCTTGTGGCAAAATTTGAAACAATTATTATAGCTTTAATAATGATGATATTAGTAACAGTTGAAGAGTTTCTTTCCATACGGTCAACGAGAAAGTAACGACAGATGTCAAAATTCATACTTAAGAAATGGTAGGACAGTCACGATTGGAACACCATTCTTCATAGATCTGATCGGTCAACTGACATGGAACTAAACAGTAGCAATAACAACACAAACTCTTCTTTTCTTTCTTTCTATCTTTCTTTCTTTCTCTCTTTCCCCTCCCCACCCCCCATTTTCTTTTACGCAGTTTCAGTTTTCTTATGTTCTTGTCAAATAGTAAAATTCAACTGAACAAAACTCCCAAGGTGAATAATTAATCGAAATTAAACACCAGAACTGAACATCAAAGACAAAGAAACACAGTTTTGTAAATATCCAGAGATTTGATAGAGAAAAAGAATATAAAACATGACGATGGATTCTTAACCTAACATGACAAAAAAAAAAGAAAAAAGGAAAAAGGAAAAAAGATTAACAAAAATTTTGTAGATTTCAATACAAGGGATGAAAAATTTGCAATCTTAATTGGAATATCTCAAAGAGTGAAATTGAGAGAAATAGTTAGCTGTATGCACGAGCACGCACATGTGTCTTAGTGTATGAGCGAAAGGGATATGTGGCGTGTGTGCGTATGTGTGTGCGGATAGCTAGTGCATGTGCGGAAGTGTGCGTCTGTAAGCACGTGTGTAAACACGTGTGTCTAAGTGTGTATCTATTTCAGAGATGCCACTGAGAGCATATGTTAATATGTTTGTAAGCGTGTGCTTGAGAGAGAGAGAGAGAGAGCATGCGCGTGCGCGTGAGACAGAGTGATAGAGTGAGGAGGGGAGTGGAGCTTCTCACATGAAGATACGTATTTGTACGAATGATTTTATAGTGTATTGGCGCATGCAATTGTGCGTGTGTGCGTGCATCCGTCCGTACGTGTGTGTGTGTGTCTGTACAAGAAATTGTTTACATGTGCGCTATTTGCACATTGTGAAATCATGTGCGTTTATGAATGATAGAGTGGGCAAAGTCTCTGTGTATCGGAGAGGGAGAGATAGAGAAAGACACAGACAGGGGAAGCGAGAGAGAGAGAGAGAGAGAGAGAGAGAGAGAGAGAGAGAGAGAGAGAGAGAGAGAGAGAGAGAGAGAACGAGAGAGATAGGTGGGAATGGAAAGGATAGATGTAACAAGATAAAAGCCTGCAAGCCAAAATATAGCGTCCGGCGTTTCAGCATTCTTGATGGGACTGTTCTGTTTACTAAGTTCCACATTCCTTAAGTCAAATTCGAGGTTCAGTTAGCCTTTAACTTAAATCGATTTTGATGTGTGTGTGTGTGTGTGTGTGTGTGTGTGTGTGTGTGTGTGTGTGTGTGTGTGTGTGTGTGTATGTGTGTGTGTGTGTGTGTGTGTGTGTGTGTGTGTGTGTGTGATCGCGCGCCCGATGCATGTGTGGTGTGTGTGTATGTATATATATATATATATATATATATATATATATGTAAAAGAAAAAGGTTAAAAATAATTTGTGTAAAAAAAAGTTTGTTTTGTAGCCCATTCAAGGATTTACAATATAGAATTATGTTGAGACGTAACCTGGGACCCTACCAAAAGATTACCTGGAGTTCTTCATTAATCTAAGTAATATTATTAGCTTCATGTGCCAACAGAGAGCTTATGAAGTATTTTCTGCGGATTGATAATCCCTCACTATATATATATATATATATATATATATATATATTATTATTATTTCTAAATCTATCAAAGAGAAACAGATGTTGCTTTGTGGTGGGTAGCAGTGCTGGGCTCCCTGTTCGAAAATATAAAGACATAGATAGTGTGCGTATAGCCAGCTAGAAACGATGTTTCTTGGGGCTAAAACAACAGTAACATCGTCCCTTTCAGCACAGCCACCTTATGCTGGCGAATAGCATTTATATATATATATATATATGTATATATGTATGTATGTATGTATGTATGTATGCACACACATACACACACACATACACACACACACACACACATGCAGGAAGTAAATAGACACCTTTGATTTTCAAAATCTCTAGTCAAAGTGTTTTAATATATTTTCAGCGGTGTAGAATTTACAATGCAATTTTATTTTTTTCATTCCAGGTGCCATTATATTAAACATTTGCGAAGAGTAACCATGCCACGCACAAACAATTAAGCAGAACTGTCAGATTTTCAAAGAGGTCGTACTGTTAGGCAATCTAAGGCTGGTCTTAGCCAGCGAAAAATTGCCGAAAATCTTCAAATTCCTCCTGCTACTGTTAATAGAATTATAGTGCAATTCAAAAGCCAAGGAAAAGAATCAACAGATTCTCGTCCCGGCCGAGCTGGGCCCTCGGAAAGGAAGCTTCGCTGTTTGAAGAGAATTGTGGAAAACGAGCCCCGTTCGAAGGCTTCTGACATTGCAAAACAGCTAGAAGTTGGTCCAAGAACGTGTGTCACATATCTGCATAGGCTTGGGTATTATGGACGCGCAGCTAGAAAAAAACCTCTCCTCCAATCAATTAATATCATGAAAAGAAAGAAATGGTCTTAGGAGATGTCAGAAAAATCCAGTTCATTTTGGGATAGAGTGATTTTCTCAGATGAATCCAAATTTGCATTATTTTCAGACAGTGGACGTGTTTGGGTCTGGAGGCTTCCCAATCAAGAATTTGATTTGAAACGATTCCAACCAACTGTGAAACATGGCGGTATCTCTGTAATGGTATGGGGAGCTGTCACCAGCAATGGTCGTTCTGAGTTGATCGAATGTTGGAACCATAAACTCTGAAAAATACACCGAAATACTTAAGCAAGGACTACTTCCGATGTATTCACACGATAACATAACAAAAAAATGAGTTTTTATTCATGGAAGATGGGGGTCCATGCCACACAGCGAAAAGGAATCAACAATGCATGAATGAAATTGGGAAATTCGGCTTTATCGTTAAAGATATCAACATTGGCATATAATCTAGAAAGTCTAAGTTCTTCATCACAGTTATCAAAAAGAATATCTAACCATTATTCTACATTTAGACATATCAATAAACGCAACAATACTGGGTTTAGTAAATTAATTTCATCACATGTGTATGTATGTGTGTGCGTGTGTGTGCGCGTGTATGCGTATGATCGTGTGTATGTGTGTGTGTTTGTGTATGTATGTACTGCGTCTGCGTATGTGTGCATATTGCATCACCGGTTTTCCGATTACTATAGTTCCAAACTATTGTGACGTAATTCAGTGTAAATTCCAAAACATATTCTGAAGGCAGAAACATTCTTCCTACTCACTAACTGTATGTTTAAAACAAACCAAATGTAATGCACTGACCTTCTAACCACTAAATCCCCCATTCCAAGGGATTCTAATTAGCTTACGTAACTGTCAATAAGTATATTTACTTCTTCCTCTTTCATGGTGTGACACTGTCTTCTCAGCAGCGAAGATACATTATCTGTTAACATGCTTTTCATTTACGTTCAGAACTTCAGTTTTGAAAATTTTGTGCTTGTAGCTCTTAAATTTAGCTCTATTTTTAAATATATGCACCTTGTTCCAATTTTTTATAATCTAGCACCTCGCTCCTATTTAGAACTGATTTTAATAATATGCTTCTTTTATTTTCTTTGAATTATTTTTTTCATTTATGCAAGGCATGTAAGCGTGTTTGAAGTAAATTTTGAGCATGTTCAGTTTCTGTAAAAGACCCACTTAATTCTGACTGTTCAGACAGCGAGCGAGCGGTATTATTTTTAAGATGCTAATTTCAAAATTTTAATTTATTTAGCTTCACTGTCAAAGCAGCTGAAGCGGAAGAATTTTTGTTTCTGTAGCATAATTAACGGAGAATTTTTATATATTCACTTTTCAAGTATTCTCTTTTTTATATATTCACTTTTAAAAAAATAAAAACCGCCGTTTATAGGAAATTGAAATGTTTTCTTCTAAGAAAAAACAAATTGAAGGTACATGGTCAGACACCAAGTCAATTAAAAAGCAATGCAAGGAATTTCTATTGATTTGTTCACTACATTTCTTTGACGATTTCTTTAGAGAAACGTGTGGTATAAGAGTATAGTCATTGAGTACAATTATGATATAAAATTGAATTCGTTAGTAAATTCTTTAGAGACTGTTGCTACGTTATTAAGAACTTTTCCTCTATCAAAACTTCAAAATTTTTCTTTGTTCACTGGAAACATATGAAAGTGGAAACAAATGCTCTTCCTTTGATATGATTTTCTTGATATGATATTACTATAACCGTGTACATCTTATAATTTACGTTCTTAAAATCATTTAAAAAGTATCAAATCCTAATGTCTATAAACTATATAAAGATTAACATGTTTTGCATTGTGTATATTATTTGTTGAAAGTTACAAAGCCAAAATTTTATAAGGTGAGCAAATTTCAGCTACATTTTGCTATAATTTATAAACAAGAGAATACCAAAATTTTAAAATGCATGCGCAAATATTTGAAAATACATACACACACACACACACACACACACACACACACACACGCACACACACACAGATAGATAGATAGATAGAGAGAGAGAGAGAGAGAGACAGACAGACAGAGAGAGAGACAGACAGAGAGAGAGAGACAGACAGAGAGAGAGAGACAGACAGGCAGGCAGAGAGAGAGATACATACATACATACATACATACATACATACATACATACATACATACATACATACATAAATACATACATACATACATACACTCTTCCCCTATTTGAAAAATATATGTAATAATAATCACATTTGATAAGCTGAAGTTAAAGATATTTTATAGTTAGATGTTTTAGGATTTTCACCCTGTAATTTTAGGCAAATAGACAGACAGACAGACAGACACAGAGAGAGAGAGGGAGAGAGAGAGAGAGAGAGAGAGAGAGAGAGAGAGAGAGAGAGAGAGAGAGAGAGAGAGAGAGAGAGAGAGAGAGAGAGAGATCAGCAGTGCTAATTGTACTGCGTTGTCTGGTTATATCTTTAACATCTTTTCAACGTTTCTATATTCCAGTTTGCCTTTTGTTATTTAACCTACACCTACTAGGTTGTCCAGTTATATGTTTTTCTCAATATTCTCAGTTACCTAACAACGTTCATCCCTGTACTGAGATTTTCTGGCAATATTCACCGTTTGATAAAGCAACTTCACCCGCATAAGCAACTTCACCCGCATTCAAAACGAAACCTACTGATGAAGACTCTAAAATGTATATGAAAAATAAAACTTGTTTAAATCTTAAGACCAAAACACTAGTATAAGTTTCATACCCATTAATTTATACATTCATTATCTTTCTCAATATGGGTATATTCTACAAATTTCTTATGTCCTTGTAAATCACTCTTTCTCCTAAAAGGTCTCCCATCTATTTAGAAATAATACATTTCTAAATCTTTCAGAGAGATTTATGCAGTAGTGATACGATGAAGTAGTTGTATGCTGTCAACTTAAAGTGACAGTGCCCTGAAGGGAATAATACTACTGTTGGTTAGACCTAGGAAGCTGCACCGCTTCCTGTCGGCCTTGACACATTTCCTGTGTCCATAAGGAACCTAGGAAGTGGTGCAGCTTCCTAGGTCTAACCAACAGTAGTGTTATTCCCTTCAGGGGACTGTCACATTAAGTTGACAGCATACAACTACTTCGTCTCCCACCTAGGTGTTAATTACCCAGTTATCCAGCAATGTTAGCCATAATGATGAGGTTCAGCCAAGCAAGAGCCTCTTTACGGCCACTATTTCTACTAGAAATAACAGTCAAATTTTACTCAAATTATACTTTGACGGCTATAAAAGTATGAAATCACACGGACATCGTAGTTATATATATATATATATATATATATATATATATACACACACACTCGCACACACACACTCGCACACACACACACACACATACATACATACATACATACATACATACATACATACATACATACATACATACATACATGCATACATACAAAAGTCATGCAAGAGTATGAAATTTTAATTATTATTTTTTATTTAGATCTGATTTTCCCACTTAGCTTACATCTATGGTCACCACAGTATAAAATTTACGGCGGAACTCGAAGCAATCCAGCGAAGGCTGAAAAAGTTAAGATTCTACTCCTTAGAACGAAGGCAGAAAAGATATTCGGTGATATACATCTGGAAGATCCTGGAAGGATTTGTGCCAAGCTTTCGCAGTGAAAGATACACAAACAGCAGAACGGGGCGCCGCTGCATAGTGCCAAAGATCTCAACATTGCCATCAAAATACAGGACCAGATACTGCAACAGCTTGGGTTTCAAGGGCCCACAGCTGTCCAGTATCCTTTCAAAATGCCTGAGCGACTTACATGGTGTGGGTGTATGTGTCTTCAAAACAAAACTGGATTTCCTCCTGTCAAGGGTTCCGGATGAGCCTACCCCACAGCATGAAACACCGATGAGGGTAGCAGCGTCAAACTCCCTCATTGACCAAATGACACATACCAGAGGAAGTTTCAAATAATGAAGGTGTAGCAAAGCCAACAGTGGTGCCCCAGCATGACCGCAGCTTTCGAGCTGAAACTGATTAAAGAGTTAAAGAGTTAGAGAGTTATACACATATATATATATGTGCATTATATATATATATATAAATACATGCATATATATGTACACATACATACACACGCATACATACACACATATACTTACACACATACATGACAGGATGATCACGGCTGGAATACCTTTAATCATAGATCTGCTCTATCATGACAGAGCTGGAGGCTAAACAATAGCATGAAGGACGATTATTGGAGTTATGTCACTAGTTTTAATTCTTAGAAATGAAGCTAACCTATTCCGTTTACAGCTAATTCTCAAGATGCCATTTTTATAACGTTTCCACTAAATAAACAAAAAAACTTCTCTCCACTTGATATTTAATATTTGCTTCAAGACAAACAGACAAGAAAATGGTGTCGAGAAGGTTGGCCTTCAAGTTGTAAAGTGCTGTGATTATAGAAGTAGTGGTGTTTGTAGCGACAATTACGGTGATGATGTCGATGAGGAAGAAGGGGAGGAGAAGGAGGATGAAGACTGGGTGTAGTAGTAGTAGGAGGAGGTTTAGTAGCAAGAGATGGATTTGGACGGAGAAGAGTAGGGGAGGTGGAATAAGAGAAGGTGGAATAGGAAGTGGACTAGGAAGAGGTAGACTAGGAGAGGTGGAGTAGAAGGAAGAGAATGTTTTTCTTGGTAATGGTGATGGCGGTGGTGCTGGTGAAAATATTTTCAGGTATGCTGTTGTAAAAAAAGAATGTAAATATTGGTAACTGCTCTCTAAGGAAACTCATAAAAAGAAACAGTGCTTCTAGTCGCATTTAAAGGGTTGAAAATGATCAAAAATGAATTTTCTCTTGAACAAGTTGCCATTGTATCACAAGTAACATTATTCGATTTGGCACACATTCTAACTGCTAGATAAAACGAGGCATGTGGAATAAACTGTCCAGCAGTGATTCGTCAAAACATTTTATCCACTCAGCCATTATAAGACTTTCTTTTACATTAGGCTTAAGTTCTATAATAAGGCTCCCTTTTACCCTACGCATAAGTTATCCTCCTCCTACTCCTCTTCCTCATCCTTCCTCAACCTTCCTCTTCCTCATCCTTTCTCCTCCTCCTCCTCCTCCTCCTCCTCCTCCTCCTTCTTCTTCTTCCTCTTCTTCTTCATCTTCTTCTTCTTCATCTTCTTCTTCTTCCTCTTCTTCTTCCTCTTCTTCTTCTTCTTCTTCTTCTTCTTCTTCTTCTTCTTCTTCTTCTTCTTATTATTATTATTATTATTATTATTATTATTATTATTATTATTACCTTCGCCTTCGATAAGGCGGAAGTATTGCTTTCAATCGAGTTTGTTTGTTTGTTTGTTTGTCCATGGACAAGTTTATCTCAAGAACCGCTAGATGGATTCGGTTGAAACTTTCAGGGATGTTTAGCCTTGTGACTGGCACAAACTGATTAGATTTTGGGATCGATCCGGTACCGGACAAGGATTCTGGATTATTTGCTATATTTACTTTACATGAAGTATTACGATCTTACGTTGACTTTCAAGTTTTTCTCTTATTATCTCCCTTGAAATCACGCTCATGGTTTCCACGTAAGTTATGGCGGCGTTGCTGTTCCAAAGTTTTATTTTCGTTTCTCTGTTATTAATTTTACCAGCTTCTCTATCTTAGTAGAATCTGATGGATAAAGAAATCAGATTACATAAACAAACGGCAGCAAGACCGTTCAGAAACTAAATAACACTGACATATTCAATAACAATAATAAATTTAATTTATCCTCAACAATTTTTAGTTTTACCGATTTTGAATATATCGCTCCTGTTTAAAACCTCTTACCTACTTGACAATTGCATTTCTAGCTCTGCCTTGAAGGAAGTTTTAATACTTTGGACCCACGTTTTTGTGCGCAACGATGTTGTTAAACCTTCGTTAACAGCACCGTATGCAGGTCCTTTCCGTTTTCTTTCACGCACGGATAAATTTTTCACTATAGCCCTTAATAGTTGTAAAGACACTATGTCAGTGGATAGACTAAAAAAGGCCTTCATACAGAAAACTGTCCCTGTTCCCACTGCAGACAACACACACACAAAATTACAAACACCCACCTTCAAATTCCATGACTACTATTGGGATCGATCAGGTACCGGACAAGGATTCTGGATTATTTTTCCAGTTTTTTAACTTAATTTTTGAGAGCGGTCGGGTTCATTCTTAGTATTCTCGTTTGTGAGAGCAGTCGAGTTTATTTCAGATATTCTCATTTTAAAAATCCTCTCCGGTTAATCGTTAAGAGGACGTTGGTGTTGCCTTGGCGGAGGTTTGCGCTCTCTGAGTGCTCTTGTTGTTGTTGTTATTATTATCATTATTCAGTAGTTTTATTTTTATAACGTGCTTTCACTTCACTACCGAGCGCAGCTCTGTGTGCCTTGGGTATGTGCTGTGGTTTGCTGTGATGCTCTTATGGTTACTGTATTGAAAGTGTTTTGCGTAGGATGTGTGCAGTGCCAAGTAGTGCAATTTTCTGAATGTTATATATATTTGTAAGTCCTGGTGTTTTTGTTATGTATTTGTCTGAATATTTTATTATTATTGTTATTATTATTATTATTATTATTATTATTATTATTATTATTATTATTATCGATGAAGTATTAAGTTACCTGTATTGGATATTTAAAACCAGGTACGCTGTTTCATTGAATACAGAAAGAAAATAAGAAAATAAGAAAAGGAGCATTGCAAGATTTTAACCATGAGGCATGCGACTACAAACTGTAAATATTTCATTTAACTCGACTTTTTACTTTAAGCCTACTATTTGGTTGTTGTGGTAAACCAAGTCAATATGAATACTAGTCTAAAATCGATGATTCATAATCTGATGCCGGTACAACATTGTTTCCATTGCAAAAGCAGAAGTTAATGCTCAATGATCTAATCTACTTGTTCAACTCGGGGTAAGACTACATTTAGATCCGGTAATTAATATCAATGATGCTGCGAAGTGGGCTCACAGTCTTTTACCACCTTGATCTGGGTTTAACCGTCATGCTTTACGAAAGAGGCGTTTTTAGTACAAACAAATAAAAGTTCTACGTCATTTTCGCGCTTTGTTCTGCACTGTTTCCGAAATACAAGGAAATAATAGGAATGCTCGAAGACATAAATAAAGATGTGTAGCTGAGGTTAACTCGGTGATTCTCAAACTGACTAATACCAGCCCCTTTTCCCAACAAATACCTTGGCCTGTTTGTTTAGTTTCGTTTTCTTTTATAAGATTTACGAGGATGCAAACTCTGTTTTGTCTTCTCAGAACTATGGTTATAGAAAGAATTTAATTTTATTAAACACAGCAGTTTATCTGTTCTCTTTTAAAATCATTACTCCCTCATCCCCGCCAAGGAAATGACTTCACTATAATTAATTTTTAGAATCAAGTTCGTAATTAAACTGAATGCTTTGAAATACCAAAATAGGTTAGTTCGCTTAGGTTAGGTTATTTTAGTTCGATCTTGTTTAGTTTAAAACTGAATCTGCTCTTGTTTTGTTTCAGTTTAGATCTGTTCTGTGAAATGCTGAATGAGGCCAATATTTCTGCCATGCTAAGGCGGTGAGCTGGTTGACGTGTTTAAGCGATGGAAAAAATGCTCTGCATTATTTCTTTCGACTTATTCCATTCTGAGTTCAAATTCCGCCGAGGTCGACTTTGCCTTTCATCCTTTAGGGCTCGATAAGAAAGTTCCAGCCAAGTGTTGGGGTCGATCTAATCGACTTCTCCCCTTCTCTCAAATTACCGGCCTTGTGCCAAAAATAGTAAGAATATGTCTACCGTGCTGTTACAGCAGCTCCGTAGCTAGAACATCGCTCATAATGAGGCTTGTTCTAAGTTCATGTATGAGTCAGGCTCCGTCAAACACTAAACCACGCACCTGGTGTCAACTAAACAACTTGATCCAGCTCATTAAGACTGGGTTTATAATAGCACTCATTGTACTGTAAGTGCTCAATTGTAACAGAATTATATACTCATATTTAAATTATTGTGAATACTCAAAACAGCGGGAATCAAAACAATAACTTACATATTCAATAACACGTTTCAGAAGATTTGAAGATGATTACGTTATTTGCTGTTGGATTTCGTCTTCGGAGAACAACTTCTCCCTTTAAACTATATGTGTTGACAACAGATATGACTCAGTAACATCAGCAGACTCCAAAACATCAGTGTTTTGACATGATGGAGCCTCTACAGTCGAGGACACCGTCCAGAAATTTGAATCTAAAGAAGAAGGGCTTTTCTTATTTACTAAATTCAGCAAATTATTGCTGATGAATGCTAATATCTTCCGAGCTGTACTTGTGTTTTATGTAATGAACAACTTTCTTTTTACGTTGAGGTAAGCGGAGCTTCACAGACGGTAAAACCGGAAAAATTGTTAGCTATTGTCAAGTCCAGCTCACTATAAATGTGAGGTGATGTAACTTACTGTTACAATCACTGGTATTACTGCCGCTGTTCTTGTTATTGTTGTTCAGACCCACGTTAGGATCATACGTGCTTTCATATAGCGCAAGCCAAGGCGCATGGCCTTGTCCGTGTACTGAAATTTGGTTCTTTATTAGGTGGAGGGAAAAGTAAACTAGTGGCTGCTTCTCTTTTGCCCTTACCTAATGAAACCTGTCACTGAATTTTAAAGTTGGCATGCATCCGTCTTCTTGTACAAGGTCTGTAATGCCAAATGGAGGTCAACTGAAATTTATAAACACACACACATATGTATATAGAGGAGAAGATGAAAGGAGAGAGAGGATCGACGTGCTTAACGTGCTCGCGACTCGATTTTATAAAAATACATATTTTTAATTTTAAAATATTTCATAGAATATATAGCGCTAGCATGCGTTTAGAGTCTGAGACCGACAAAAGTTGTGATTAACACCAGTTCTCATTAGGTAAAGCAGTGTACCTTAAGGAATCTTCTGTTAACTCAACCAATGGGAAGGAAGCATACACATCCATGTAGCAAAAGATGTGATCCATTTCCCCCTCGCTTTAATCACACCGAGGTAAACGGATGTTTCTTTCCTTTTTCAATTTCACTCACGGGTTTATCCCTGTCTCATGATACGAACATTATTGGAAGGCTTTTCAGCTGAACAGGCACAAGTTGCTGAAAGGTTTTACAGCAGAATAAGTCAAATTTTATTAATAAATCCGATATGGATATTAGTAATTCTGAGGAATTATCTATCGATTCCAAAGAAAAAGTAGGAGACCCGGCTATTAAAACTCACAGTCAGTGAAGGGAAACGTATTACTAATAAATGTAAATAAAACCTTGTCAATGTTAGAGTATGGTATTTGCAAAAAGTAATTCTAGATTTTCAAATTATTGTATTTAGATTCTTTTATGTCTATCTAACCCTATTATACCAAAGCAAATTTCTGTAAGAAGTAGAACAGTGCGCCCCTTTCCCACTAATGATATAAAATAATGAGAATGGTTTTATATGTTTTTGTCCAATTGGAAAATAAGCTGGCCTCATTAATTAGCAGTAAACAAATTTCTGTTGCCAAAGACTATAAAATCCTATGACATTATAACACTCATGAAAATAAAGATTATAATAACAAGATTTGCGAAGAAAAAATTGCTAAACTATGCAGTCAGCTTTTAAAAGCCTATATAAGAAATATAATGCTGTAGTTAAAGCTTGTCGCGTAATTGGAAATGAAAGAGCTAGTTGCGTAATTGGAAATGAAATAGCTATTTTGTCAAAGACCTTTTCAGAAGGTGAATTTATTATTTTTTTCTTTTATCAAAAATGCATGATTTAGGCTTCAGTGTTTGCTCTGAGAAAAATAGCAATTATTTTCAGATACATCATTGTTAAGGAACATTGATATAGAGCATGTTATGGATATCTCTGAAAACTTAAATTTCATTCTTTTTTTTTTTCTTTTTTTTTTCACCAACAATTGTATTATTATTTTTTGAGGTTTTGATGGAGATATGAATCAGAAGAATCTGTGGAATATGTCCCACTGAAAGATTAAACAGCAAGATAATATATTTTTCAGTCTTAGGCTATCTCTGTAGATAAATCAAGCATTAACTGGAAACAGACTGTGAGTTCGAGTTGAATGTTTCCAGCAATCGAAGTTACGACAGATCCTCAACATACAATAGGAAGATCATGTTACCAACAACGGGGTTCTTCGCTGCGCCTCACTACCAAGTGTCGAAGCCACCATTCTTCGCCATCATCTCCGCTGGGTAGGTCACATCCAGTGTATGGAGCCCTCTCGTCTCCCAAGGATCATGCTCCACGGAGAACTTGCAATCGGAACAACACCCAGAAGAGGTCCGAAATTCCGTTTTAAAGACCAGCTCAAACGGACCTTGGCTCAAACTAACATCCAGCCATCCTCATGGGAACAGATTGCCATGGATAGGACAGCCTGGAGGACTGTTATCCGCAATGGAGCCAGCTCCTTCGAGCAGAACAGACAACAGAATGAGGAGGCAAAATCCAAAAGAGCGTCTTCAACAACCTCGACCTGCACCAACTATCCCTTGCGAGTTCTGCCCACGAATCCTTCACCACCGACTTTGACTCCAAAGTCACTTTCGGCACAAACATCAGCCGAGTAGACTGGACGGAAACTGACGAACCCAGTGCTCGGATACGAGCTGGGGCCGACAACTAAGTTCACATATTCCATTCACCTTCACAATGCCAGGAAACTGTATAAACATCTCAGACAACTTTTGCTATATATATATATAAAAATATGTAAAATATTAAGACAAATGGCGAAAAATATCTATAATAAAATTCTAATTGATAAATATAAATTGTTATTAAAACGAAACACGCAGGTGAAGAATCGACACAGCATACGGGAACACAACACAATGTGCAGTTGTCATAGTAACAAGCTGTTAATGCCTCGCTGTCTGTTGGTTCGCTAAAATTACCCAAATTTCCCAACTTTAATTCCAAATAACATCAAGTTCTTTAATTTACGAGGAGCAAAATTAAAGGGGCTCATTTTGCGAATGAAAAACACTAGATCCCGGGGAGCTGGCCGGGCAAAACACTTAGCGGCATTTCGTCTATCTTTAAGTTCTGAGTTTAAATTCCGCTGAGATTGACCTCCTTTCGGAGTCGACAAAATAAGTACCAGTTGAGCACTGAGGTCGATGAAATCGACTTATCCCCTTCCCCGAAGTCGCTGGCCTTGTGTTATTTGAAACCGATATTCTACAAAGACTACCTCATCACAACAATATTCTCGGACTGAGGATAACACTTCTTTGAATTGTTTGATGAAATGTTTTACCCTTTTCCTTTTTTTTTTCTTTTTTTTTTAGAAGCTAAAGAAAAGAATGTGTAGGGATTTAAAGATGCTGACAAGATTCAGGCTTTATTTTTTATGGTTGACAACTGAAGAATCAGAAACCAAGGATACAAGAAAACACAAAGTTGGTGACTGAACAGTCTTCATACATGGAATTTTGGATCTAGCGGATATTGAATTAATTGAATTTATTTCACTTTTTAACTTTGAAATCACTCGAATCTTCTAATTATAAAAGAAAATTCAGATTTAAGAAGAGACCCTGAAAAAGGGTTCTTGGATTTATATGAAACGAAGCAAAAAGTTCTCATGTTTTCTTGACATAGTCATAGTTTCTATAGAAGCGAAATACATGAAGTGTGATTTAGTTCTTGAGGATAAGTTTTCGATGTAGACATAGAAGCATGTTTTCAGTTTTGGGGAGATACTATCCTGAAGTTCAACTCTTTGCTGCCAGAAAATATCTATAGTTGGAAGTTTGTTAGCGAGCAGTTATTGTTTCGAATAATCTTCCGTCACTCCATCAACGGACTGAATGCTTTACTGACATACAAAAATATGTCTGTTTAAATCGAGAATATAAATGCATAAGCATCGAAAAATATGTCAATAAGTCTTTCAACGCTGCATCTCGAAGCGATTGCAGCTATATATCTGTGTGTGTGTGTGTGTGTGTGTGTGTGTGTGTGTGTGTGTGTGTGTGTGTGTGTGTGAAGGTGCATGGCTCAGTGGTTAGAGCGTCGAGCTTATGATCGTAAGGTTGTGAGTTCGATTCCTGGACCGGGCTGCGTGTTGTGTTCTTGAGCAAGACACTTTATTTCACGTTGCGCCAGTTAACTCGGCTGTAGAAATGAGTTGCGACATCACTGGTGCCAAAATGTATCGGCCTTTGCCTTTCTCTTGGATTACATCAGTGGTGTGGAGTGAGGAGGCACTGGGCGACTGCTGGCCTTCCACAAACAACCTTACCCGGACTTGTGCCTCGGAGAGTAACTTTCTAGGTGCAATACCATTGTCATTCATGACCGAAGGGGGTCTCCTCATGTATATATATTGTCATATATATATATTGTGATACATTGAGTTAAAGATCCCTTCAATGAAGGAGCGTAGCCTAATGGTTAAGGTTTGTGTTCACGATCAAATAATGATCGTGCCTACAAATCCTAGACTGGTTGAGAAAGAAATTTCATTTTCGGTTGCTTTTGTCTACTCAGATGAAATTAGCATCAACCCTTCACCAATCGTCACATTGTTGAAATTCCGCTGGGTCAAGGGTGAAAGATCCAAGATGGTGTCTATATCTACTCACTGGTACTTGGGTACCTAAAACAAGTAGCTTTCGTTACTTGTTTTACGTACCCAAATACCAGTGAGTAGATATAGTATGCTACCAAGTCAAACGCGATTACAAGCAACGACTAAATAAAACCCTTACATGGTAAAACGTGCTTTCACTTCACTACCGAGCGCAGCTCTGTGTGCCTTGGGTATGTGCTGTGGTTTGCTGTGATGCTCTTATGGTTACTGTATTGAAAGTGTTTTGCGTAGGATGTGTGCAGTGCCCAGTAGTGCAATTTTCTGAATGTTATATATATTTGTAAGTCCTGGTGTTTTTGTTATGTATTTGTCTGAATATTTTATTATTATTGTTATTATTATTATTATTATTATTATTATTATTATTATTATTATTATTATTATTATTATTATTATTATTATTATCGATGAAGTATTAAGTTACCTGTATTGGATATTTAAAACCAGGTACGCTGTTTCATTGAATACAGAAAGAAAATAAGAAAATAAGAAAAGGAGCATTGCAAGATTTTAACCGTGAGGCATGCGACTACAAACTGTAAATATTTCATTTAACTCGACTTTTTACTTTAAGCCTACTATTTGGTTGTTGTGGTAAACCAAGTCAATATGAATACTAGTCTAAAATCGATGATTCATAATCTGATGCCGGTACAACATTGTTTCCATTGCAAAAGCAGAAGTTAATGCTCAATGATCTAATCTACTTGTTCAACTCGGGGTAAGACTACATTTAGATCCGGTAATTAATATCAATGATGCTGCGAAGTGGGCTCACAGTCTTTTACCACCTTGATCTGGGTTTAACCGTCATGCTTTACGAAAGAGGCGTTTTTAGTACAAACAAATAAAAGTTCTACGTCATTTTCGCGCTTTGTTCTGCACTGTTTCCGAAATACAAGGAAATAATAGGAATGCTCGAAGACATAAATAAAGATGTGTAGCTGAGGTTAACTCGGTGATTCTCAAACTGACTAATACCAGCCCCTTTTCCCAACAAATACCTTGGCCTGTTTGTTTAGTTTCGTTTTCTTTTATAAGATTTACGAGGATGCAAACTCTGTTTTGTCTTCTCAGAACTATGGTTATAGAAAGAATTTAATTTTATTAAACACAGCAGTTTATCTGTTCTCTTTTAAAATCATTACTCCCTCATCCCCGCCAAGGAAATGACTTCACTATAATTAATTTTTAGAATCAAGTTCGTAATTAAACTGAATGCTTTGAAATACCAAAATAGGTTAGTTCGCTTAGGTTAGGTTATTTTAGTTCGATCTTGTTTAGTTTAAAACTGAATCTGCTCTTGTTTTGTTTCAGTTTAGATCCGTTCTGTGAAATGCTGAATGAGGCCAATATTTCTGCCATGCTAAGGCGGTGAGCTGGTTGACGTGTTTAAGCGATGGAAAAAATGCTCTGCATTATTTCTTTCGACTTATTCCATTCTGAGTTCAAATTCCGCCGAGGTCGACTTTGCCTTTCATCCTTTAGGGCTCGATAAGAAAGTTCCAGCCAAGTGTTGGGGTCGATCTAATCGACTTCTCCCCTTCTCTCAAATTACCGGCCTTGTGCCAAAAATAGTAAGAATATGTCTACCGTGCTGTTACAGCAGCTCCGTAGCTAGAACATCGCTCATAATGAGGCTTGTTCTAAGTTCATGTATGAGTCAGGCTCCGTCAAACACTAAACCACGCACCTGGTGTCAACTAAACAACTTGATCCAGCTCATTAAGACTGGGTTTATAATAGCACTCATTGTACTGTAAGTGCTCAATTGTAACAGAATTATATACTCATATTTAAATTATTGTGAATACTCAAAACAGCGGGAATCAAAACAATAACTTACATATTCAATAACACGTTTCAGAAGATTTGAAGATGATTACGTTATTTGCTGTTGGATTTCGTCTTCGGAGAACAACTTCTCCCTTTAAACTATATGTGTTGACAACAGATATGACTCAGTAACATCAGCAGACTCCAAAACATCAGTGTTTTGACATGATGGAGCCTCTACAGTCGAGGACACCGTCCAGAAATTTGAATCTAAAGAAGAAGGGCTTTTCTTATTTACTAAATTCAGCAAATTATTGCTGATGAATGCTAATATCTTCCGAGCTGTACTTGTGTTTTATGTAATGAACAACTTTCTTTTTACGTTGAGGTAAGCGGAGCTTCACAGACGGTAAAACCGGAAAAATTGTTAGCTATTGTCAAGTCCAGCTCACTATAAATGTGAGGTGATGTAACTTACTGTTACAATCACTGGTATTACTGCCGCTGTTCTTGTTATTGTTGTTCAGACCCACGTTAGGATCATACGTGCTTTCATATAGCGCAAGCCAAGGCGCATGGCCTTGTCCGTGTACTGAAATTTGGTTCTTTATTAGGTGGAGGGAAAAGTAAACTAGTGGCTGCTTCTCTTTTGCCCTTACCTAATGAAACCTGTCACTGAATTTTAAAGTTGGCATGCATCCGTCTTCTTGTACAAGGTCTGTAATGCCAAATGGAGGTCAACTGAAATTTATAAACACACACACATATGTATATAGAGGAGAAGATGAAAGGAGAGAGAGGATCGACGTGCTTAACGTGCTCGCGACTCGATTTTATAAAAATACATATTTTTAATTTTAAAATATTTCATAGAATATATAGCGCTAGCATGCGTTTAGAGTCTGAGACCGACAAAAGTTGTGATTAACACCAGTTCTCATTAGGTAAAGCAGTGTACCTTAAGGAATCTTCTGTTAACTCAACCAATGGGAAGGAAGCATACACATCCATGTAGCAAAAGATGTGATCCATTTCCCCCTCGCTTTAATCACACCGAGGTAAACGGATGTTTCTTTCCTTTTTCAATTTCACTCACGGGTTTATCCCTGTCTCATGATACGAACATTATTGGAAGGCTTTTCAGCTGAACAGGCACAAGTTGCTGAAAGGTTTTACAGCAGAATAAGTCAAATTTTATTAATAAATCCGATATGGATATTAGTAATTCTGAGGAATTATCTATCGATTCCAAAGAAAAAGTAGGAGACCCGGCTATTAAAACTCACAGTCAGTGAAGGGAAACGTATTACTAATAAATGTAAATAAAACCTTGTCAATGTTAGAGTATGGTATTTGCAAAAAGTAATTCTAGATTTTCAAATTATTGTATTTAGATTCTTTTATGTCTATCTAACCCTATTATACCAAAGCAAATTTCTGTAAGAAGTAGAACAGTGCGCCCCTTTCCCACTAATGATATAAAATAATGAGAATGGTTTTATATGTTTTTGTCCAATTGGAAAATAAGCTGGCCTCATTAATTAGCAGTAAACAAATTTCTGTTGCCAAAGACTATAAAATCCTATGACATTATAACACTCATGAAAATAAAGATTATAATAACAAGATTTGCGAAGAAAAAATTGCTAAACTATGCAGTCAGCTTTTAAAAGCCTATATAAGAAATATAATGCTGTAGTTAAAGCTTGTCGCGTAATTGGAAATGAAAGAGCTAGTTGCGTAATTGGAAATGAAATAGCTATTTTGTCAAAGACCTTTTCAGAAGGTGAATTTATTATTTTTTTCTTTTATCAAAAATGCATGATTTAGGCTTCAGTGTTTGCTCTGAGAAAAATAGCAATTATTTTCAGATACATCATTGTTAAGGAACATTGATATAGAGCATGTTATGGATATCTCTGAAAACTTAAATTTCATTCTTTTTTTTTTTCTTTTTTTTTTCACCAACAATTGTATTATTATTTTTTGAGGTTTTGATGGAGATATGAATCAGAAGAATCTGTGGAATATGTCCCACTGAAAGATTAAACAGCAAGATAATATATTTTTCAGTCTTAGGCTATCTCTGTAGATAAATCAAGCATTAACTGGAAACAGACTGTGAGTTCGAGTTGAATGTTTCCAGCAATCGAAGTTACGACAGATCCTCAACATACAATAGGAAGATCATGTTACCAACAACGGGGTTCTTCGCTGCGCCTCACTACCAAGTGTCGAAGCCACCATTCTTCGCCATCATCTCCGCTGGGTAGGTCACATCCAGTGTATGGAGCCCTCTCGTCTCCCAAGGATCATGCTCCACGGAGAACTTGCAATCGGAACAACACCCAGAAGAGGTCCGAAATTCCGTTTTAAAGACCAGCTCAAACGGACCTTGGCTCAAACTAACATCCAGCCATCCTCATGGGAACAGATTGCCATGGATAGGACAGCCTGGAGGACTGTTATCCGCAATGGAGCCAGCTCCTTCGAGCAGAACAGACAACAGAATGAGGAGGCAAAATCCAAAAGAGCGTCTTCAACAACCTCGACCTGCACCAACTATCCCTTGCGAGTTCTGCCCACGAATCCTTCACCACCGACTTTGACTCCAAAGTCACTTTCGGCACAAACATCAGCCGAGTAGACTGGACGGAAACTGACGAACCCAGTGCTCGGATACGAGCTGGGGCCGACAACTAAGTTCACATATTCCATTCACCTTCACAATGCCAGGAAACTGTATAAACATCTCAGACAACTTTTGCTATATATATATATAAAAATATGTAAAATATTAAGACAAATGGCGAAAAATATCTATAATAAAATTCTAATTGATAAATATAAATTGTTATTAAAACGAAACACGCAGGTGAAGAATCGACACAGCATACGGGAACACAACACAATGTGCAGTTGTCATAGTAACAAGCTGTTAATGCCTCGCTGTCTGTTGGTTCGCTAAAATTACCCAAATTTCCCAACTTTAATTCCAAATAACATCAAGTTCTTTAATTTACGAGGAGCAAAATTAAAGGGGCTCATTTTGCGAATGAAAAACACTAGATCCCGGGGAGCTGGCCGGGCAAAACACTTAGCGGCATTTCGTCTATCTTTAAGTTCTGAGTTTAAATTCCGCTGAGATTGACCTCCTTTCGGAGTCGACAAAATAAGTACCAGTTGAGCACTGAGGTCGATGAAATCGACTTATCCCCTTCCCCGAAGTCGCTGGCCTTGTGTTATTTGAAACCGATATTCTACAAAGACTACCTCATCACAACAATATTCTCGGACTGAGGATAACACTTCTTTGAATTGTTTGATGAAATGTTTTACCCTTTTCCTTTTTTTTTTCTTTTTTTTTTAGAAGCTAAAGAAAAGAATGTGTAGGGATTTAAAGATGCTGACAAGATTCAGGCTTTATTTTTTATGGTTGACAACTGAAGAATCAGAAACCAAGGATACAAGAAAACACAAAGTTGGTGACTGAACAGTCTTCATACATGGAATTTTGGATCTAGCGGATATTGAATTAATTGAATTTATTTCACTTTTTAACTTTGAAATCACTCGAATCTTCTAATTATAAAAGAAAATTCAGATTTAAGAAGAGACCCTGAAAAAGGGTTCTTGGATTTATATGAAACGAAGCAAAAAGTTCTCATGTTTTCTTGACATAGTCATAGTTTCTATAGAAGCGAAATACATGAAGTGTGATTTAGTTCTTGAGGATAAGTTTTCGATGTAGACATAGAAGCATGTTTTCAGTTTTGGGGAGATACTATCCTGAAGTTCAACTCTTTGCTGCCAGAAAATATCTATAGTTGGAAGTTTGTTAGCGAGCAGTTATTGTTTCGAATAATCTTCCGTCACTCCATCAACGGACTGAATGCTTTACTGACATACAAAAATATGTCTGTTTAAATCGAGAATATAAATGCATAAGCATCGAAAAATATGTCAATAAGTCTTTCAACGCTGCATCTCGAAGCGATTGCAGCTATATATCTGTGTGTGTGTGTGTGTGTGTGTGTGTGTGTGTGTGTGTGTGTGTGAAGGTGCATGGCTCAGTGGTTAGAGCGTCGAGCTTATGATCGTAAGGTTGTGAGTTCGATTCCTGGACCGGGCTGCGTGTTGTGTTCTTGAGCAAGACACTTTATTTCACGTTGCGCCAGTTAACTCGGCTGTAGAAATGAGTTGCGACATCACTGGTGCCAAAATGTATCGGCCTTTGCCTTTCTCTTGGATTACATCAGTGGTGTGGAGTGAGGAGGCACTGGGCGACTGCTGGCCTTCCACAAACAACCTTACCCGGACTTGTGCCTCGGAGAGTAACTTTCTAGGTGCAATACCATTGTCATTCATGACCGAAGGGGGTCTCCTCATGTATATATATTGTCATATATATATATTGTGATACATTGAGTTAAAGATCCCTTCAATGAAGGAGCGTAGCCTAATGGTTAAGGTTTGTGTTCACGATCACATAATGATCGTGCCTACAAATCCTAGACTGGTTGAGAAAGAAATTTCATTTTCGGTTGCTTTTGTCTACTCAGATGAAATTAGCATCAACCCTTCACCAATCGTCACATTGTTGAAATTCCGCTGGGTCAAGGGTGAAAGATCCAAGATGGTGTCTATATCTACTCACTGGTACTTGGGTACCTAAAACAAGTAGCTTTCGTTACTTGTTTTACGTACCCAAGTACCAGTGAGTAGATATAGTATGCTACCAAGTCAAACGCGATTACAAGCAACGACTAAATAAAACCCTTACATGGTAAAACGTGCTTTCACTTCACTACCGAGCGCAGCTCTGTGTGCCTTGGGTATGTGCTGTGGTTTGCTGTGATGCTCTTATGGTTACTGTATTGAAAGTGTTTTGCGTAGGATGTGTGCAGTGCCCAGTAGTGCAATTTTCTGAATGTTATATATATTTGTAAGTCCTGGTGTTTTTGTTATGTATTTGTCTGAATATTTTATTATTATTGTTATTATTATTATTATTATTATTATTATTATTATTATTATTATTATTATTATTATTATTATTATCGATGAAGTATTAAGTTACCTGTATTGGATATTTAAAACCAGGTACGCTGTTTCATTGAATACAGAAAGAAAATAAGAAAATAAGAAAAGGAGCATTGCAAGATTTTAACCGTGAGGCATGCGACTACAAACTGTAAATATTTCATTTAACTCGACTTTTTACTTTAAGCCTACTATTTGGTTGTTGTGGTAAACCAAGTCAATATGAATACTAGTCTAAAATCGATGATTCATAATCTGATGCCGGTACAACATTGTTTCCATTGCAAAAGCAGAAGTTAATGCTCAATGATCTAATCTACTTGTTCAACTCGGGGTAAGACTACATTTAGATCCGGTAATTAATATCAATGATGCTGCGAAGTGGGCTCACAGTCTTTTACCACCTTGATCTGGGTTTAACCGTCATGCTTTACGAAAGAGGCGTTTTTAGTACAAACAAATAAAAGTTCTACGTCATTTTCGCGCTTTGTTCTGCACTGTTTCCGAAATACAAGGAAATAATAGGAATGCTCGAAGACATAAATAAAGATGTGTAGCTGAGGTTAACTCGGTGATTCTCAAACTGACTAATACCAGCCCCTTTTCCCAACAAATACCTTGGCCTGTTTGTTTAGTTTCGTTTTCTTTTATAAGATTTACGAGGATGCAAACTCTGTTTTGTCTTCTCAGAACTATGGTTATAGAAAGAATTTAATTTTATTAAACACAGCAGTTTATCTGTTCTCTTTTAAAATCATTACTCCCTCATCCCCGCCAAGGAAATGACTTCACTATAATTAATTTTTAGAATCAAGTTCGTAATTAAACTGAATGCTTTGAAATACCAAAATAGGTTAGTTCGCTTAGGTTAGGTTATTTTAGTTCGATCTTGTTTAGTTTAAAACTGAATCTGCTCTTGTTTTGTTTCAGTTTAGATCTGTTCTGTGAAATGCTGAATGAGGCCAATATTTCTGCCATGCTAAGGCGGTGAGCTGGTTGACGTGTTTAAGCGATGGAAAAATGCTCTGCATTATTTCTTTCGACTTATTCCATTCTGAGTTCAAATTCCGCCGAGGTCGACTTTGCCTTTCATCCTTTAGGGCTCGATAAGAAAGTTCCAGCCAAGTATTGGGGTCGATCTAATCGACTTCTCCCCTTCTCTCAAATTACCGGCCTTGTGCCAAAAATAGTAAGAATATGTCTACCGTGCTGTTACAGCAGCTCCGTAGCTAGAACATCGCTCATAATGAGGCTTGTTCTAAGTTCATGTATGAGTCAGGTTCCGTCAAACACTAAACCACGCACCTGGTGTCAACTAAACAACTTGATCCAGCTCATTAAGACTGGGTTTATAATAGCACTCATTGTACTGTAAGTGCTCAATTGTAACAGAATTATATACTCATATTTAAATTATTGTGAATACTCAAAACAGCGGGAATCAAAACAATAACTTACATATTCAATAACACGTTTCAGAAGATTTGAAGATGATTACGTTATTTGCTGTTGGATTTCGTCTTCGGAGAACAACTTCTCCCTTTAAACTATATGTGTTGACAACAGATATGACTCAGTAACATCAGCAGACTCCAAAACATCAGTGTTTTGACATGATGGAGCCTCTACAGTCGAGGACACCGTCCAGAAATTTGAATCTAAAGAAGAAGGGCTTTTCTTATTTACTAAATTCAGCAAATTATTGCTGATGAATGCTAATATCTTCCGAGCTGTACTTGTGTTTTATGTAATGAACAACTTTCTTTTTACGTTGAGGTAAGCGGAGCTTCACAGACGGTAAAACCGGAAAAATTGTTAGCTATTGTCAAGTCCAGCTCACTATAAATGTGAGGTGATGTAACTTACTGTTACAATCACTGGTATTACTGCCGCTGTTCTTGTTATTGTTGTTCAGACCCACGTTAGGATCATACGTGCTTTCATATAGCGCAAGCCAAGGCGCATGGCCTTGTCCGTGTACTGAAATTTGGTTCTTTATTAGGTGGAGGGAAAAGTAAACTAGTGGCTGCTTCTCTTTTGCCCTTACCTAATGAAACCTGTCACTGAATTTTAAAGTTGGCATGCATCCGTCTTCTTGTACAAGGTCTGTAATGCCAAATGGAGGTCAACTGAAATTTATAAACACACACACATATGTATATAGAGGAGAAGATGAAAGGAGAGAGAGGATCGACGTGCTTAACGTGCTCGCGACTCGATTTTATAAAAATACATATTTTTAATTTTAAAATATTTCATAGAATATATAGCGCTAGCATGCGTTTAGAGTCTGAGACCGACAAAAGTTGTGATTAACACCAGTTCTCATTAGGTAAAGCAGTGTACCTTAAGGAATCTTCTGTTAACTCAACCAATGGGAAGGAAGCATACACATCCATGTAGCAAAAGATGTGATCCATTTCCCCCTCGCTTTAATCACACCGAGGTAAACGGATGTTTCTTTCCTTTTTCAATTTCACTCACGGGTTTATCCCTGTCTCATGATACGAACATTATTGGAAGGCTTTTCAGCTGAACAGGCACAAGTTGCTGAAAGGTTTTACAGCAGAATAAGTCAAATTTTATTAATAAATCCGATATGGATATTAGTAATTCTGAGGAATTATCTATCGATTCCAAAGAAAAAGTAGGAGACCCGGCTATTAAAACTCACAGTCAGTGAAGGGAAACGTATTACTAATAAATGTAAATAAAACCTTGTCAATGTTAGAGTATGGTATTTGCAAAAAGTAATTCTAGATTTTCAAATTATTGTATTTAGATTCTTTTATGTCTATCTAACCCTATTATACCAAAGCAAATTTCTGTAAGAAGTAGAACAGTGCGCCCCTTTCCCACTAATGATATAAAATAATGAGAATGGTTTTATATGTTTTTGTCCAATTGGAAAATAAGCTGGCCTCATTAATTAGCAGTAAACAAATTTCTGTTGCCAAAGACTATAAAATCCTATGACATTATAACACTCATGAAAATAAAGATTATAATAACAAGATTTGCGAAGAAAAAATTGCTAAACTATGCAGTCAGCTTTTAAAAGCCTATATAAGAAATATAATGCTGTAGTTAAAGCTTGTCGCGTAATTGGAAATGAAAGAGCTAGTTGCGTAATTGGAAATGAAATAGCTATTTTGTCAAAGACCTTTTCAGAAGGTGAATTTATTATTTTTTTCTTTTATCAAAAATGCATGATTTAGGCTTCAGTGTTTGCTCTGAGAAAAATAGCAATTATTTTCAGATACATCATTGTTAAGGAACATTGATATAGAGCATGTTATGGATATCTCTGAAAACTTAAATTTCATTCTTTTTTTTTTTCTTTTTTTTTTCACCAACAATTGTATTATTATTTTTTGAGGTTTTGATGGAGATATGAATCAGAAGAATCTGTGGAATATGTCCCACTGAAAGATTAAACAGCAAGATAATATATTTTTCAGTCTTAGGCTATCTCTGTAGATAAATCAAGCATTAACTGGAAACAGACTGTGAGTTCGAGTTGAATGTTTCCAGCAATCGAAGTTACGACAGATCCTCAACATACAATAGGAAGATCATGTTACCAACAACGGGGTTCTTCGCTGCGCCTCACTACCAAGTGTCGAAGCCACCATTCTTCGCCATCATCTCCGCTGGGTAGGTCACATCCAGTGTATGGAGCCCTCTCGTCTCCCAAGGATCATGCTCCACGGAGAACTTGCAATCGGAACAACACCCAGAAGAGGTCCGAAATTCCGTTTTAAAGACCAGCTCAAACGGACCTTGGCTCAAACTAACATCCAGCCATCCTCATGGGAACAGATTGCCATGGATAGGACAGCCTGGAGGACTGTTATCCGCAATGGAGCCAGCTCCTTCGAGCAGAACAGACAACAGAATGAGGAGGCAAAATCCAAAAGAGCGTCTTCAACAACCTCGACCTGCACCAACTATCCCTTGCGAGTTCTGCCCACGAATCCTTCACCACCGACTTTGACTCCAAAGTCACTTTCGGCACAAACATCAGCCGAGTAGACTGGACGGAAACTGACGAACCCAGTGCTCGGATACGAGCTGGGGCCGACAACTAAGTTCACATATTCCATTCACCTTCACAATGCCAGGAAACTGTATAAACATCTCAGACAACTTTTGCTATATATATATATAAAAATATGTAAAATATTAAGACAATTGGCGAAAAATATCTATAATAAAATTCTAATTGATAAATATAAATTGTTATTAAAACGAAACACGCAGGTGAAGAATCGACACAGCATACGGGAACACAACACAATGTGCAGTTGTCATAGTAACAAGCTGTTAATGCCTCGCTGTCTGTTGGTTCGCTAAAATTACCCAAATTTCCCAACTTTAATTCCAAATAACATCAAGTTCTTTAATTTACGAGGAGCAAAATTAAAGGGGCTCATTTTGCGAATGAAAAACACTAGATCCCGGGGAGCTGGCCGGGCAAAACACTTAGCGGCATTTCGTCTATCTTTAAGTTCTGAGTTTAAATTCCGCTGAGATTGACCTCCTTTCGGAGTCGACAAAATAAGTACCAGTTGAGCACTGAGGTCGATGAAATCGACTTATCCCCTTCCCCGAAGTCGCTGGCCTTGTGTTATTTGAAACCGATATTCTACAAAGACTACCTCATCACAACAATATTCTCGGACTGAGGATAACACTTCTTTGAATTGTTTGATGAAATGTTTTACCCTTTTCCTTTTTTTTTTCTTTTTTTTTTAGAAGCTAAAGAAAAGAATGTGTAGGGATTTAAAGATGCTGACAAGATTCAGGCTTTATTTTTTATGGTTGACAACTGAAGAATCAGAAACCAAGGATACAAGAAAACACAAAGTTGGTGACTGAACAGTCTTCATACATGGAATTTTGGATCTAGCGGATATTGAATTAATTGAATTTATTTCACTTTTTAACTTTGAAATCACTCGAATCTTCTCGTTCAAGCAAAGTTTGCATCACCTGTTTTCGTTCAGGTATGGTCCATGTTGTTCTAAGTGCTTCCATTTAATCATGTAAGGCATTCTCCCTTCTTTTAAATGCCATATGCAGTCGGCCAAAGACGTAACATTGCCTCTGTCTGGGATCCTAAAAGAGGAACTGTGGTTACTTAGTCGCAACTTAAACGGGTCACCCGGTGTTCTAACATATTGCCTTGTATGTGTCCCTACGTTGCAGGTGATGCTGTTGATGCTGCTGCTGCTGCTGCTGCTGTTATCGTAACCATTGGTGCTGTTCTTACTCGACCTGTTGACGCTGCTGTTGTTGCTGGTGCTATTGCTGCTGTTGCTGCTGTTACTGAAGGACACCACCTCTGCCTCGAGGATCACGGCCCCGGAGTTGCATCGACTGCCTACTGGGCATTCACTGTTAACCCTACATGAGCATTTTGCCTCCGTGCTGGGATTAGAGGTGTTCACTGAAATCTTTTTTACACTGGGCGCATAGTTGAATGAGACCCTTAAGTTGTGTCTATTAAATAATCGTCCGTACCTATGGGATTGCGAGAAATGTCTATCCAATAATGTAAGGAATATCCTTCCCACGCAGGTTTTGATGTTGGGTGAGAAGGTTGGGGAACAACAAATAACCTTACGGTGGCGCTCTCTTTTGTGAATGTTAGGTCCGGGCATAAAGAAGATACGGCGCTTAAGCCCGCTGGATGCCAAAGCCTTGTTGTAATAGGCGACTCAGCGTCGAAAATTTCTGTATTTGAGGAAGGTTCGAAATCCTTTTACTGACACTCTTTACCAGGTTCTAATACAATAGGTGGGTGTAGGAAGTTGTGTTAATGTACGACAGCCTTTCGTTTGGTTTGCGGTAGGGCCTGAATGAACAGGTACCCAAATCGAGCGTAACATCTAAAATGTTAGCCATTGTAAGACTGATCTCAACTGTAATCTGAAGAGCAAAAGAGTTCATATGAATTGGGTCCTTCTTAAGCCGATATAGGGTGTGCCCGTTTACGCTTCTAGAGATGGCTAAATCGTCATCTCTGTATAGAACCAAAAAGGGCCAACGGGAACCTTTTTGTTAAGGTGTCCAGTACATATAATCCTATTAGGTCGCAGATATCAGCGCTACTGAATGCTCCCATCGTCACGTCAAAGGAGCGTACTGAGTCAGTTTACTTGACCCAGGCCAAACCTTTGTTGAACAGCAGGGTTTTCCTGGCATGCATAATTACATTTCTATCCTTATCATTAACGTCAGTAAAATCCCTAAGGAGTATAAGCGCCTTAACTAGTAACTCTTTCGATATAGACGAATAAAGCTCCACTATATAGAATTGGGTGAACCTTGCCCTACCTCTACCTTGGTTTGCCTTAAACCATGAAATAATTTCATTGGTATTGCGCCATAAGGAGAGTTTAAGTGTCCTCATTATGTCATCTTTGATCCCTCTCAAAATATGCTTGCTCGCCAACCTAATTTCCGATTTAGCCATAACTGAGTAGACTCCAGCTTTGAACACACGTTACTGATTTTTCAAGCATTATCCAATGCATCCTTTTTTTATGTAAACGCTATGCTGCGTGGTTTTGTTACGCTTTCTAATAGATCAGTGAGCACATACACATTTCCTGCGTTGGTTCAACGCTTTCTATTTTATAGTCAACGGTGTACCGTAAATTTTGAAGAGAAGTATAGTGTAAACTTGCATATCGTCACAACTTCCTCAAGAATGTCACTTCGTACATCAGCTTAACGTGACTGCAATGTTGATCAGTATGCTAATGCAGATGAAACGTGAATAGCAATAAACTGCAAGTAACTAATGCAATTACGATAAATAAATAATATAAGGACATTGAACTAGCAGAGACAATAGAACAACGGATTAAACGAGATACTTCTGCCGACTTTGCTTTTTCATCTTTCGAGTGCTGCCGATACAGTAAGTACCTGTCAAATATTCATTTATTTATTTATGTACTTGATTGTATATTTCTTACTTTAATTAGTGAATGTCATCGTACGTCAGTTTTCCAACAGGATAATCAAATACTTTCCTGCAGCATCTTCGACATCACAAGTGATGTGGAGCGTCACCAGTTTTCAATACACACACACACACACACACACACACACACACACACACACACACACACACACACACACACATGCATACTATATATATATATATATATATATATATATATATGTATGTATCAGAGGCGACTCCAAGATGCCAAATTTTGTCTATTTTCAAGAGAAGTCGCAACTAGTTACTTTCGAAGTCTTCTTTGAACAATAAGATGTCAGTTTACCTGGAAAGAAACAATGCAGTTATTAATACGTAAGAAGAGTTGGAATTAATGCGTGTAAGATTTCGCAGCTCTAGAATCCTTCTTACATAGTTTGGCTATGACTTTTCAGCCCACTCTCGTACACACACACACACACACACACATATATACATATGTATATATATACGTATATGTGTATGTACGCGTACGATGAGATTACACACAGTTTCCGCCTGGTAAATTTCACTGACATGATATCGGTCAAATCGAAGCTATCGTAGAAGATATTTGTGAAGGGGCCTTAAAAAAATTTGCTACCTTCAAATATTCCACCTATTCTTTAATCATGTTGTAAAGTAATTCGGTTTGCAGGGTATTTAAAATTATACAGATTTTAACGGAACAACTTCTGTACGGTGAAATACTTTTTATTTTAGTATATAAAGAGAAACGACAATATTTCAAGTACGAATACCTATGGTATTTAACGAGGGAAATTATTTCACATGATTTAACTCAAATACAAAAATCTACTGACAGCAAGAGGATAAACAGAATGAATATATGTCATTAATTATAAAGTCTGCAGAAACCATACCGGTGTAGCGTTTGTAGAAGAATATTATGATCAAAAGATTTTATAAGTTCAAAACAGAGATTTGTTAAGCTGATCAACGTACAAAGGCGAACTGAAATTTGTTAGACACGCAGAATATTTAAAGCTAAATGGAAATAGAAATTTCTACTAGTAGTACAGAAACAAATTAAATGCCGATATTTTAATTACAAAATTGTGTTTCCACAAACAGAAGACAAGTTTTGCGGGAAAATTAGCACGACACATGTCAATTCACTTTGTTAGAGAATACAGAATAATGATTCACAACCAAAATTGTATTTTCCGCTATTATATATACTGTCCTCAATTGTTAGGGCGCAGTTATTAGAATAAACTGGTCGCCTGAGATTTTCTTGTAATGTTTCTTCTTCTATGCGGTACAAGATGGAAAGATAAAACTGATAATATTGAAAGAATAGCCAAAAGAGTTAATATGGAAATGTTGGAATGTTAAAATAAATTATTGCTTTGAAGAGTTAACTAATATCTAGAAAACATGAAAATATTGGTACAACTCCAAGCATTTCACCACATTTGTACATTATAATATATTACACTGTAGTAAAAAAAAATGGCACTAACACATTTCAACGCTGTTATAAATAAATATTTCATCAATGGTTGTTCGTTTATTGTGAGGTAATGATTATAGTCTCAGATATTGTTACAGAGAAATTTTCAAATATCTCCCTTTGAAAACTACGACTCTTGCATCTCTTTGTGCTCTTGTGTGCGACTCAAATTATTCTGTGAATCTCAACAACTATTAATATAATTGTGAATCTATGGTGCCATGAAACATAATCAATCCAAGATGATATGTCAAAGCTTAGATTCAGTGGATTTTTGTAACAGTTTTGAAGCGTTATTTCCGGTTCCCAAATGTAAAGCTACACAAGTTTATGCAGAGGACTATAAAACATGTAATTATTTAGACGAAGGGGCTTTGCATGCAGGTCTGCTAGGAACTACAGTATTACTAACTCTGCCGCGTTAACTGAGCATGACACTGTACATGGATAACCACATGGAGAAACTTGTGATGCGTGCATTATTGTGGATGTTTCATATATATGTATATATATATGTATATATATATGTATGTATGTATGTATGTATGTATGTATGTATGTATGTATGTATGTATGTAAATGTACTAAGTGTGGAGGCGCAATGGCCCAGTGGTTAGGGCAGCGGACTTGCGGTCATAGGATCGCGGTTTCGATTCCCAGACCGGGCGTTGTGAGTGTTTATTGAGCGAAAACACCTAAAGCTCCACGAGGCTCCGGCAGAGGATGGTGGCGAACCCTGCTGTACTCTTTCACCACAACTTTCTCTTACTCTTACTTCCTGTTTCTGTTGTGCCTGTAATTCAAAGGGTCAGCCTTGTCACACTGTCTCACGCTGCATATCCCCAAGAACTACGTTAAGGGTACACGTGTCTGTGGAGTGCTCAGCCACTTGCACGTTAATTTCTCGAGCAGGCTGTTCCGTTGATCAGATCAAGTGGAACCCTCGACGTCATAAGCGACGGAGTGTCAACAAAAAATGTACTAAGTACATTCAATGAAACTGTTTAACACAATAGACATTCTCACTAGAACTTTCGATAATATTGAATCACAAAATATGTCAAGGTGTCTTCAGGAAACATAATCCTTACTTTTAACTTCTAGTCTTTTGTGTTTCAAATGATTAATAAAGTAAGTGGCACGCCAATGTTTAAATCTAAAGGTCAACTTTAAGATAGTGTTGATTCTCTATTGCAACCTATTAGTAAATATTTCCTGGATTCTATAATGACGATTTAAAACTCACCTATTACGACTGATGTATGATTTCGGTTAACTTAACTAAAAATAAAGAAAAGAATATGAGAAAATATTGATTTTATATCGTATCCTTTCAAGACTTGCAATAGGGAATGTCTTTTATACAAGATTCCAGTAATATCATTGGGATAAGATATAAGCTGCTCATTATCTATTTATCCAAATCTTACAACCCCTACCCTTAGAACTTGACCGGAACAATGTAACCCTTAACGCTTCTTAATGAACTTTATTGAAAGTCAAGGAAATATAATTCCTCAGAAAACTTTATTCTGAACAACAGCAGGCTTGATATAAAATTAATAGTTGATGTTCTCAACAATATAGCAGATGTAAATCAACAGACTTAATTTTCAATGGTGTAACTATTAGTTTCTGACAAACCAACTATTTCTAACATAGATATGGGGTGACAAAGCTGATTATAATTCAACTGATCCTTTGTGAACCATGAGAGTCAACAGGACAAATTTTTCTCCATATTGATGCCAAGAAGCTTGTGTAGGCGTTGGTTTGTTAGTTACATTATTATCTACTATTAGTGGAGGCACAATGGCCCAGTGGTTAGGGCAGCGGACTCGCGGTCATAGGATCGCGGTTTCGATTCCCAGACCGGGCGTTGTGAGTGTTTATTGAGCGAAAAAACACCTAAAGCTCCACGAGGCTCCGGCAGGGGATGGTGGCGAACCCTGCTGTACTCTTTCACCACAACTTTCTCTCACTCTTACTTCCTGTTTTTGTTGTGCCTGTAACTCAAAGGGTCAGCCTTGTCACACTGTGTCACGTTGAATATCCCCGAGAACTACATTAAGGGTACACGTATCTGTGGAGTACTCAGCCACTTGCACGTTAATTTCACGAGCAGGCTGTTCCGTTGATCGGATCAACTGGAACCCTCGACGTCGTAAGCGACGCAGTGCCAACAACATATTTACTATTAACAAGACGGCGAACTGGCAGAATCGTTAAAGCAGATTTTCTCAACCGGGGTTCCCCAGAACCCTAGGGTTCCGCAAAAGGTTCCTAGGGGTTCCGCGAGAAAGAGTGAGATAAATTAATGCTTATTTCAGGATCGTACTATTACTGTACATGCAAATTATATGTGCATATGTATACATTATATATATATATATATATATATATATATATATATTTACCACGTGAACTACAATGAAAAAAATAATAGAAAGATATGGTATATAATTTTTTTGTGCAGTGGTTCCTTGAAACATGTAATTTATTTTAAGGGTTATGCAAGGTTAAAAAGGTTGAGAAACACTGCGTTAAAGAGTCTAGGAAAATACCTTACACTATTTGTTCTGGTTCTTTATATTCCGAGTTCAATCCTGCCGACATCAACCTACCCAGTCTTGTTCTGGGATCAATATAACCGACCAACTCCCTTCCCTCAAAATTACTGGCCTTCTACCGAAATAACAAGCCTTTATAGTTTGATTATGCTGACGGCTCTAATTTTCAACTAGCCGACATGTGTAAATGCTCAAAAAGAGCCCAGTTTGTAATCATTAATGCCAAAAGCGAAGAGTCTAAGAGGAGAGATAAAGTTCGGAGCACGGCAGAGGTGAATTCTCAAAAGGTATTTAGCAGGGTTGCAAGCTAATAAATTTTGTAAACATTAGACATGAGCATCAATAACAAGCAGATACGACAAACATGTCTTGAATAGATGAAAACAACCGTACATATACAAACAAAAAAAGAGGGAATTGTAAATACGAAACCGATCCCGATTTGAAGAGAATATTCTTAGATCGATTTCTCTCCACTTTTAACCATATTATCACGCTAAACGAGATTGGATCCAGATACAAATTCAATGGAAATACATTTGCTTGAAGATGGATAACTTAAAGTTGTATGATTCAGACGATAAAGCAGAAACCTTGTTAAGTGGATTCTCTATACCCGCATTTAGTGGAAAAATTGAGGTGAAATTTATATTTGAAAAATGTGTTAAGAAAACTTAAAAAAAGAAAAATGAATAACAAGAACAGATATATAAGTAGCAAAATATGGCAGGAAATTCTTGCAAGATATAGAAAAATAAATTTTAAAAATGGAGATAAGAGATTTATACTAAAAGCAGACTTACAAATATTTGGAATCAATGAACGAACTAGATAGAGTACTCTAATCAAAGATAATATTAGGAAAGAATTCTAGATTAATAATTAAAATTGTGCTAAAGGCTCGAAATAAGGTAAAATATCAATATTTTAGCTGTTTCAGCTATAAATTGCAGTTATAAACACTGGTCTCAAATTTTGGCACAAAGCCAGCAAGTTTGGAGGAGAGGATAAGTCAATTACATCGACTCCAGTGCTCAACTGGTACTAATTCTATCGACCCTGAATGTGAATTCAGAACGTAATGACGGATGAAATGCAGCTAAGCATTTTTCCCGAAGTGTTAGCAACTCTGCTAGCTCACCCCTCTAGTTGCAGTTATAGTATTCTCAAATAGGAGCTAATTCATTTAGTAAGATTAGATAGGAGCACAAGCAAGTTAAAGGTTGCATCTAGGAATTGTATTATAGAAAATCTGACGCAGAAAGAATAGAAATAGAAACCTGTTATAAATATTTACTGCAGAACTGTACACAAAAATATAAATCGTATTAAATAGGAAATTTATGCGAATAGCTACAAAAATAGATCGAGGATCGAGGATCAAGGAAGATTAAAAAATATTAAGCACCGTGAAAGATAAAACGAGTTATGGTTATCATAGCAGTGAGCAAACTATCTGGTTAATTAATAACACTCATGCGTTGAGAAGAACACATTAGTTCAATGATTAATATTAATTTAATTTGTTCTTAGCAAGTATAGGCGACAACTCCAGATATCCTTAGTGAAACATACTCTTCGTCGTAACCAAAATAAGAGAATCACTGTAATGATGATATACAGTCACCATAATCATTTCTGATTGATTATTTTATATCAGTATAGTGAAATTCTTTTCAAAGTGGTGCTGGAAATAGTTTGGAGGGTTGTAGGACTCCAAAGTGAGAAATGTGGCATAAGGAAGAAATAAGAGAATGAAACATAACTGGCAATGAAATTTTAATTAGAACATTTTTTGAACATACAAACATACATACATACGTACATGCATACACACATACACACACACACACACACACACACACACACACACACACACACACACACACACACAAACATGTGTGTGTGCCTGTGTCTGCTTGTATGTACGTATGTATTTCTGTATGAGTATGTGCATGTGTGTAGTGAGATTAAAAAAGCTAGAGAGACACAGATATAGTGATTTTTTAGGGCTAATTTAGCAAGTATGAGGAAGATTATGCTTCACTGAAGAGGCCTAATAAGACCGAAACATATCAAGAACTGTGATCAAATGTTTTCTTCGTTTCATCGCGTAAGTATTAATAATCAGATTTTTTCTCACTTGGTTAAATACGATAGCTTTAATGCGATATGGGATATAAAGTCTTGTCAGAAGCCAACAAACATATAACGCATTGAGATCAAGCAGATGTGAAGAGGAAGGGAAAACAATAACAAAACTTATTTAACCACTTAAAACAATACGTGTAAAATAAGACAAAATTCTGGCGTTAAGATATCGAGAAGGAAAGTGCTAATATGGCCTTAACTCGACGAGATTATCAAAATGTAAATGACTACCGATAAAATACAGTATGTGTTGGGAAATCCAGGATTCAAAGCTGAAGCTGAAGAGCTTGTGATCGTAGTGCCAGACCAAAGGAAGTATCAAAAACATGTCTGAAACAGAATACAAAATATATGTGAGGACGCGAAGAAAGAGTCGTCTAAATTGTTTATGACTCCTCAGTCCCTGTCAAAATGGCGTAATAAAGAGACAAAAAAGAAGCTGGAAGTTTTTAATTATTTTTTTTGTATAACAGAATTTGTACTTGCATTGACAAATATGTGTAAAAAAAATATAGATGTTACAAAGACCACAGATTATGAAAGCATGACAAAGTGGAGTAAACGATTCACAAGACAGCAAAATTTAGTCAATTTAGAAAAGTTATTCTTACCAAAGACCATAAAAACGCCTTTTAATCGACGTATTACTTAAGACGGAGATCAGTTTACTTCTGAAAGATGCGGGAAAATTGTCCAGATATGAAAGACTGGAAAATAGAGACTTCCAAAATATAGAAGATTATTCACAATAACACCACTACCAATAAATAAATGAATAAAATATAAAAATTAATTTTAAAAACTTCACCCAAGACACGTGGGGTGGGGTTGCATGTAGTTACATAGCAAAATATAAGGCAAAGTTGACTTTGGCGGGATCTGAATTCAGAAGGTAAAGAACCGGAACAAATATTACAAAACATTTTTTCCGATACCCTAAAAATTCTACCTGCCCATTTCAATGTTTTGGAATTTAGGCACCAGATCAGTAATTATGAGATTTAGGGGGTTTGTCGACACCATTAATTCTAGGACTTTTGATTGGTACTTTATGGACCACAAAAGAATGAAGGTTAAAGGTAACTTCAGCAAAATTTGAATTTAGAACGCAAAGACACAGGACAAATACCACAATCATTTTTCTGACACTCAAAGAAGAGCAGCAGATGAGAAAACATTACAAGGGCAAACTACAAAAATGGTGGGGTTTTACGAAATATCAATTACGAAAAATCAATCTTGAAAACCAAAAAGTTTCCTAACAGGTCTATAATGTTGGTAGGCCTGGTCATTCTGAATAATCTTGTCATTGCCACCTAGTAGACAATGGGAGCTGAATAAGCAAGTTTGCGAGTTTTTACAATCTCCCACTTATTTACTATTCATACACATCCGTTCCAGTTGAAGTATAAACGGCCACTAACTTAAAATCTAAATCTTGGAAGATCATCCGAATCACGAATTCCAAATCTTTCTAAACTCAAGCTGCCACTCTGCTTAATCTGTGCTGTCTGCAAGTTATGCAATCCTCATAATCGTCAAAAAGCACAAAAGTAAAATACCCGGAAATTCTGGTCGCGCTTATAGCTATCACATCTAAATCTTATGACTTGTAGTCGTTAAATGAATGATATTTCAAGCCGATTCCATTTCAAGTGCATTTTCACAAACGATTTTCAGTACTGACATATTGTGTGAAGAATAAATGGAAGACTTTCACTTCCTGCGTTCGGATGAACATGGAAATTCGATTTTCGTGCTTTCCCTAAAATATTACCTGAAACATTCCATAGGCAGTTTTCACTTTGAAACTGGTTACATCATGCGAAAATTTTAATTGTAACTGTTTGCAGACATCTGTTGTTGCAAGTGTCGTAGATACTGCTGTTGCTGCTGCTGCTGCTGTTTCTATTGCTACTATCATAGGTGATTGAAATTGCAGTGCTGGTTATATTGAGACGGCTTACATTTTTTTAAACTTTGAACTAGAACGAGAAAGCTGGTTTTGGTTGTATGAGGAAAAGGAGTTCACCACAATTCCTTCTCTCTTTTTCAATCTACTATAATCCGTCTCTCCTTGATCACACGAAGCCATTTCTAAATACTTTGTTTTTATAAGTGAGACCGTGAAGAGATAACGCTGATCAATCCATTTTAAGGCACCTTCTGAAAACGGAATGATCAGCCTTTTCTTTTCATGTTCACCTACTCACCAAACAAAAATATACAATGGCAAAGCCCTTAGTAAGTAAAAAGATAACAATTGTTTTCAAATTCATGCTGCAAAGCAAAATACATCTTTTATTGACTGGGACATTGAGTGCGAACTGTCAGAATAGTTAGCTTGTCAGATAAAATGATTGGCAGCATTTGTTTCGGCTCTTTACGTTCTGAGTTCAAGAGATCAACTTTACCTTTCACCCTTTCGGGATCGATAAAATAAAATATCAGTCCCTATGCTAGGAGTTATCGTCTTACTCCTTCCCATCAAAATTGCTGGCATGATACCAAAATTGCAAAGAATTATTCTTACCATTAAGGCGGCGAATTAGTAGAATCGTTAGTGCGTTGGACAAAATGCTTCGCAGAATTTCTTCCAGTTCTTTATGTGCTGAGTTCAAATCCCGCCAAGGTTAAATTTGCCCTTCATCCTTTCGAGATTGATGAAATATATTTGAGCACTGGAGGCGATGTAACAGACATACCGCTACCTTGAAAACGCTGGCTTTGTACCAAATATTGAAACCATTATTTATTTATTTATTTATTTATTCATCAGAAAAGCTATGCAAAAATTTATGGAGTAGGACAAATGAATTTATAGAAGCACAGTAATTATAATGATATAATTGTAGCGATGAGGGCACTCTACCTACATAGAGATAACAAGCCGCCACTTGTGTTTATCCGGGGACGTCACAGCTCTAACCACGTCAAACTCTCACTTCCTTTTGCTAAAATCTTTTCAAGACTCAAAATCCTAGAACCACTCATGAGAAGTTATTGGTAAAAGCCTACGTCCTGCAGCTTATATTAAACAGTGTGTAGGCTTTCCAGGAACACTTTATTAAAACCTATTCCCCTCCTTATTCTCTGATCCTTACCGGTCAGTACTTCGAATCAAATGTTTTTGTATAGGCCTTTTAGGAGTTTATGGTAGAGCCGTAAACAGCATTCTCACCGGGGAGGGTATGCATTCATTCTCCCAATGTAGGAACTCATTTTTACTCTTTTTGGTCACTTTTTGCTGGAGTAACTTCTTTCTTTACGGAGTCTTTTCCTCTTTTCCTCTTTTCCTGCTGTTTGGAACCTGTCCGATTGTTTTCCCTTCTCTCATTGCTTCCACCTCACAAGACCTTGGAGGAACAATGCTGCTTACTACGGTAGGATGGCGTGAAGCATGATCGATGGTTTTCAGGACTGAACCCGAGGAGACTCATTCTACCATCTCTAGAAAATCACTTGGTTCTACTATTGGAAAGGTAACCTCCGGAAACTGAAGTTGCCGTTGCTACTGTTAGCTGCTCTCTGCCTTTCTTCGGTGTTTTCAAATCCATGAGGCAGATAATTTTTCAGTGGCTCTGAGCGCCACAAATATAACAATAATGTCTTGCTCAACTATTCTCATTGCTTTTGTGTCTACATTATTCACAGTGCACCTCTAGAACGACTCTGCGATTTTGAGGTGTCACAATGAATCGTAAGTCCATTTTGACATCCACTGACTGCATTTCGCCCCTCATCACTCACTGCAGTCATCGCCCGTGATACGAATTCTGCGATACGATGATGACAACGAAATAGTAGTCAATACATTGCCGTTACATTGGGCTGTCGCTTTTGTAATTACCTTTCGCAAATATTAGAACACAAGATTATGGGCGTGTGCATCAATATTCATGCCTTTTTGGTTGATGAGCTCTATGTCCCACAAACCCCGCAGACGGTTCTTAAGGCCCCGCCAAAACTCAATGGATAAGATTGATCTTCAACCATCGGACGGGACCTTTTCTAGTTGCTGTTCTGAAATCAAGAGAAGAGCACCGCTTTTCAAAGAGACAAACAAACGTGTAGGAAATGATATTCGAACAAAGAGGCTAAGACCTGTGTGACATGATATTCCCAACCTTCACTTAAAAACAAGTTCTTATGTGCAGTGTCGCCATTTTATTTGTTAAGCGAACAAAACTGACACGATTTGTAATGACATTAAATGCTTTAAATGCTTTCGCTTAACAGACTACATGTTGTTGTTATCGTTGTTGTTATCGTCGTTATTGCCTTCCACTTCGTTCAAAATGTTCCTGTTGCTTATTTCATGATCATATTATATTCTTCTTTCTTCGGCTAACAAAAATCTGCATGCTTTATCTACAGTAATCTATTGAAGTCGAATGTCAGCGTTGTTTTTCTTTGTATAATTGTCGGATCTTTATTTAACGAATCTTCATGTTTGAAAGAAAAAAAAAGGACTCCCCGATGAGATAACAAAATATCATGTCCAATTCCAAATGTATTCAAAATATTATAGTCGTAAATAATTCGAAAGAAGAAAAAGAATTCATTTACATCGATTTCTAAAACATCCCAAATCATCAGAGCTCGGAAAAGACGCCTTGACACTGTAAAAAAAGAACAACAACAAGAATAGTAACAATGGTTTCAAATTTTGGCACAAGGCCAGTAAGTTAGAGGGAGGGTATCAGCCGATTACCTAGACCCCAGTTTTCTTTTATCGAACCCGAAAGGATGAAAGTCGACCTCGGCGGATTTTGTACTCAGAATATAAAAATGGACGAAATGCCGTCAAGGATTTGTCTGGCGTGCCAAAGATTCTGCCAGTTCGCCAATAATTCATACTCAGAGGAATAAATGCCATCACTGCTTTAGACTCAAAAGCCGTATCCATCAGATACAACGCCGGAATAGTCAAGTAACTAAAAGAAAAGAACCTTTTTGAGAGAGAAAAACAAGCAAATTGCTGAGAATCTACAGAGCCTTGCAAACCTAGGCAGATGGTCACAGATTGCATTTCAACAGACTAGATAATGGACGAGTATTAATAAGTGTACAAGATAAGCGCTTCATCTCTCAAAAGCGCTTCATCTCTCCGTAGCTAAGAGAGATGAAGCGCTTTTGATATGAGTAAGAAGAGAGATGTTACATTAAAAAAGAAAAATAGTGAAGCCTCAGCTAGAAACGAGCGATAAGAACAGTACAAATTTATATGGTTATTTTCTTTTCAAAATAGTCAAGAGTATCAATTTCAGAAGCCATTTCAATGGCTAAGAAAGGATGTTTTTAAAAAAAGACAAAGGGCTTCACCCTTGCTGCGCAGGATCATGCCATCAGAAAGTGATACATGAGGAAAAATTTAGAAGGAAGACATGTTGGCTGAATTTAGACTGTGTGGTAAAAGAGAGGAGACAGTTGTGCAGAAGGTTTATAAGAATTGAGACATGATAATGCTGCTACAATCATACATTGCTGAAACGATGAAAAAGATGAATTTGAACCCATGGGAAAATGGCGTGTCTATAAAACAGAACACATTCTTGAAAACAACTGTTTAACCTACAGTAGAATATGAAAATTCAAATAGATAGGTAAATAGAGCATTCACGCCCAGATATTGTCGTATAAAGAGGAAAGACTGGGTTGTTTAATTAATTTTGCTTGATACAAGAATGGTAGACAAAGAATTTGACATAATAGAGAAATATCAGAACCTAAAATATGAACTTCAGAGGATGTGGAATTTCTGTAAATTCATCATTATATCAACTGAATTTCCATAACTTTATCGTTATATCAACTGTATTAGAAGCCTTAGGAACATTTGTAAGAAGTTTGAATAGTGAGTTGAAGGTACTGGATATCATGGTAATTTTCCTGCTTTTATACAGCAAAGACTATATGAAAGGTACTGGATACCTAAGGCTATGCATCCAAATCGACAGAACAATGAAATGCTGAGTGCACGAAAGGAACGACGACGACGATGATGATGATGAAGAGGTAAGGAAAGAGATGGATGGTAAAACAATGATGCACAAGGACATTTATTCTTTAAATGGAAGTCTCTATCACAGAAATACTTGATGGGTGGTTTACAAGAAAATATTGGAAAACTCAGAACATGATGAAAAATGCATTGAAAATTGCTTTAGCCATTAGAAGCTCCTTAGTATTTCTGACCATCAAAATTAATGATACCTTGAAATGGAGCTGTGAATAATATACAACAAATTGTATTTTAACCAGGAGAACGAGAATGGGAAAATTGCAAAAATCCACTCACGTTCACCCATTACTAGTGCATCATTTATACCGGTAATTTGAAATTAATTCTCTAAAATGTTATCATGTCGGATAATTGAACTAATGGGAAAATACCATTTAACTTTCGTAGGCAGAAATATTGTACAATAAATCTTTAATAATACAATGGTTAACTCTTCAACAACTAGCCATTTGTAAGTGAAATAAAAGCTCAAATTTCGATTGATTAAAAAGAGTATTTTGATTTTTAGTTGAAGGTGAACTTTAAATTTGTTGACGGAAAATAGAAAACAGTTTTCCGTTAAGTTTAAATCATAATAATGTAAAATATCCACAGTTCAAGAAGATATCTTTAAGAAACAATAAATAAGGTAATATAAATGAAGATTTGGCTCATTTGTCATCTCTTCTCTCTTCTAGATGTTTTGAAATTTAATGAAGGCCATATTTGGCAATTTATAATTTTCCTCAGGCAATTTTATGAAAACATTAAAAAGATATTACGAAAGATAAATTAATGATTAAAACAGAAGATAAAATGAGATGGGCAAGCAAGATTGACTGATGACTATTCACATCTATGAGACATCTCCATGAAGTTCGATAAGATTGTATGTTGAAGACGTTGTGATGGTGTTTGAAAGACAATGAATTACTTTACTCGACTCTTTTCTGGCCTTTCCCTATTTGTCATACTGACCATCCTCACACACACAATCTTTTGCAGGGGTTCAGACATTTGTGTGAATAATGGAAGAAGTTATCAATCATTAAACAAATAAACTGGTCCGAATGCTTGCGACAGAGTAGACTCTGCTAAATAAATAAATAAATAAACTGAAAGCTAACAGAGCAAGTGCTTAAAATATTGAAAGGAAGTTAGGAATGGATATAGGCTAGGAATACTTTCAGAAGTCTAAGTCCTTTAGATTTTTGACAATTGCGTTTTTTGACAAAAGGATACAAATTTATAGGAAAATGTGCCATAGTCGATTGAATCGAACACAGTTCATGTAAAAGTCAAAATAACATGCATCCCAGAGCTTTATCGCTCTCGCTGTTTAATCGCTTTCAAAAGCAGGCAGACTTTTGATTTCAAATACTAGCACAATCTTACAAATTTTAGAGGTATGTTGCAGTTGATGTTATCGACCAGGTAATAGTACTAATTTTATCGACCTTGACAGACAAAAAGTGAAGCCGACCTGCTGAGTTTGATATGTAACTTAATTCTACAAGCAACTTAACCGACAGTCTGACCTAGCGATTCCCAGCTGGATTGTTCCGACACTCTAGGATAGAGGTTTCCAAAATGTATCGCGACACTTTAATGTGTCATCAATAAACTCTAAGCGTGAAGGAAAATTAAGTCAAATCTGATCAATATTCATGAATACTAAGTTATGAAGTATATTTGAGATCTAACAACCTAGTGTACAATTAGATACATGACTCTGACACATGATAGGATGTTTGATTAATAAAACTAAATTAATATCACAAATAAAAGTATGTCGCTATCGTCACTTTGGAATCTCTGCCCCAGAGTTTCGTCAACAGTGGTAACGGCTGTCGCGAAGTTTTAAATGTAAATAACAAAACTGACAAAAAATGTCAAAGTTCATATTTCAAAACCGAAAGATGACAAAGAGGCTGAGAATAGACGCTTGGACAAAATAGGCTTTCCTCTGGAGCTTATAATTTTTCTATTGGAATAAAATAAAGATGGTGTATGCCTTAAACATAGAAAGGTAGGCTGACGAGATCACGGAGACAATGAAAACCATTGTTTTAATGTTTCCACTACTCCCCTCTTCTTGCATTAAGAGCTATTATCTCCTTAATGTGTGGCCTTGGATCATTACTATTAATTTCTAACATTGGCACACAGCCACAAAT